>NC_088239.1:66338256-66435756 GCF_036934945.1 Oncorhynchus masou masou | reverse complement strand
TAAGGACAATTTGACCAAGAAGTAGAGTGA
The DNA here is from genome assembly GCF_036934945.1 of Oncorhynchus masou masou. Taxonomy (NCBI): domain Eukaryota; kingdom Metazoa; phylum Chordata; class Actinopteri; order Salmoniformes; family Salmonidae; genus Oncorhynchus; species Oncorhynchus masou. The sequence continues at coordinate 66,435,726 of NC_088239.1, read as the reverse complement.
TGGAGTGCTGCATCAGATGACCTGGCCTCCACAATCACCCAACCTGTCACACCCTGACCATAGTTTGCTTTGTATGTTTATATGTTTTGTTTGGTCAGAGTAATTAGTGTGATCTGAGTGGGCATTCTATGTTGTGTGTCTAGTTTGTCTGTTTCTGTGTTTGGCCTGATATGGTTCTCAATCAGAGGCAGGTGTTAGTCATTGTCTCTAATTGGGAACCATAATTAGGTAGCCTGTTTGGTGTTGGGTTTTGTGGGTGATTGTCCTTTTGTCCTTAGGTCTGTCATGTGTTAGTTTGCACCAGTATTAGGCTGTTTCGGTTTTCGTTACGTTTATTGTTTGTTTTGTGTTTTGATTCGTGTTTCTTCAATTTTATTAAACATGGATCGCAATAGACACGCCGCATTTTGGTCTGACTCTCTTTCACCTATAGAAAACCGTGACACAACCTCAATCCAATTTAGATGTTTTGGGATGAGTTGGACGGCAGAGTGAAGGTCAAACAGCCAACAAGGTCTCAGCATATGTGGGAACTCCTTCAAGACTGTTGGAAAAGCATTCCAGGTGAAGCTGGTTGAGAGAATGCCAAGCGTATGCAAAGCTGTCATCAAGACAAAGGGTAGCTACTTTGAAGAATCTCAAATATAAATTATATTTTGATTTGTTTAACACTTTTTTTGGTTACTACATGATTCCATGTGTGTTATTTCATAGTTTTGATATCTTCACTATTATTTTACAATGTCTCTTTCCTCTCTACTTTCTTCTCCTCTCCATTCCTCTCCTTTCCTCTCCTCCCCTCTCTTCTCTTCTCCTCTCCTCCCTTTAAGACCCTGTTCCCCATAGTAAGTGTTGTTTAGTGAGCCAGTCTATTTCTGACTAGACTACAGAGTATCATACACACCCAGTACTGCGCTGCTGTCCTTTCAGCTTTATTTCTGCACACACACACAGGATGCTTATATAAACAGAGCATTTTAGTTTTCAAAGATTTATTCATGGGCCAAACAGGGAGCCACATTGATGACTGTATTATACCTGATAACAGTCACACCCACAACTAGAATCTCTCTCTCTCTCTCTCTCTCTCTCTCTCTCTCTCTCTCTCTCTCTCTCTCTCTCTCTCTGTGCCCTTGAGCTCTGTGTGTCCCCACTCACGCTGAGGGTGAGAGCGTGTGTGTGTATTCCCTTGCATGTGTGTGTGTGTTTGTTTGTGTAAGTGTTGCAGGCATTGTTGGCAGCAGACATCCAGGGAGGAAGGGAGAACAAAGAGAGAAGCTCCTTAATGAGGCCTACTGCCGCAAAAACTAAACTAGGCCAGCTTTCCCAGCCCAGCGAGAGAGTGTGTGTGTGTGTGCGTGTGCGTGACCCAAAGTGCCACAGAGCTGCAGTAAGGACACACACACAAACAGAAAAGGAGCAATGATTTCTGAGCCAGCAGAGGCACTGGAGGTCATATCCAATTACATCAACCCAACTAACAGGATGTATCAGTAATACTATATTATGATTCATGAGGAATGTGAAGAATGAAAACCAACCAATATGTTTTGGATTATCCTCAACAGTAAGATCATTGAACAATGTTCCATTCCACTGACATGCAGGTACTGGTATGAAACTGTTATGAAGGTTCTATTGTCAATTTGTTTTTGTATTTAAAATGCCACTTTAAAATGTGTACTTAACACAGCAACAAAATGTCCTCGTGGGGACAATAAAGTCAGTAAAGTAAAGTACACACATGAAACTGCCTTCGTAGGTATGCCCTAGTGTGTGCTACTGTGCCATGTAGCCCAGGTAACTCACCGCTCTCTGTCAGGCCCTGGTGTATACTCCAGTAGTTCTGCAGACACTGTAATTCCTTTTTCATGGCTCTCTTACAGCGACAATCGTAGAGCGACGAGTCCTGTAGGACCTCTATGGCCCCCTGGCACTCTCTGCCAGCCAGCATGGTCTGGCGATCCCGCGCCCCGCCTGACAGGCACTGGCGCATGATCCTGTAGCTGGAGCTGCACTGGCTGTCCCCGTTACACAGCTCTAACGCCCGCACGCAGTCCAGCGGTTCCCTCCATCCATGCCCCCACACACACACCACACACACACACCCTGCAGCGGAGAGAGAAGAGGAACAATGATTAGTCATAATGTTAACAATAGTTAACCCTGACCCTAACAACCCACACACACAGCGTCTGGCGGCAAAATGTCATCATTATATTCATTTTAACGATTAACTTTAACCACCACATCCTACACCCACACACACACAGAGACACAGTACACACCATCTGGGGGAAATAAGGTAATATTGATATACGTTAAACTCCCACACAGCACACACTCCATCTGGGAGATTATTAAATATAATCTATATACTACATTAAATATAATCTACTTGAAATATATTTTCTTGCTACATTAGAACAATGTTTTTTTCTAATTACTCTGTTTGTTCATGCTGGTGTAAAAAAATATTACATTTTCCCTCAAGGTCAAAGCTAGAAAAGAAGAGCCAACGGTGTGTGTGTGTGTGTCTGTGTGTGTCTGTGTGTGTCTGTGTGCGTGTATGTGTGTGTGTGTGTGTGGTAGCAGTATAGCAGAGAGATCATTCCAGATTCAAGTAGAAATTTGACGCTTTTGCAGGTCCCCAGTAGGTCGGAAGACGCTGTCAGCCTTGTGCATAAATACATGATGTCGGGAGATTAAGTCAGTTTACTAGTCAAAAATAGACGTTTATCCAAGGACATCAAACACAGTGATATCTTGTTCAGTACAGAGCTGGCTGCAGGCTGTTTACAGGGGAGTTCTGTGTTTATGTCATCATCACTAAAATCACCACTGTGTCAAATACTGTCTGGGACAGTAACTTCTCCTCCATCCTCTTCTCCTCTCCCTTTATCTCCTCTTGTCCATCCTCATCTCCTCCATCCTCCATCCTCCTCTCCTCTCCCTTTATCTCCTCTTGTCCATCCTCATCTCCTCCATCCTCCTCTCCTCTCCTCTCCTCTCCTCTACTCTCCTCTCCTCTCCTCTCCTCTCCTCTCCTCTCCTCTCCTCTCCCTTTATCTCCTCTTGTCCACCCTCATCTCCTCCATCCTCTTCTTCTCTCCCTTTATCTCCTCTTGTCCATCCTCATCTCCTCCATCCTCCATCCTCCTCTCCTCTCCCTTGATCTCCTCTTGTCCACGCTCATCTCCTCCATCCTCCATCCTCCTCTCCTCTCCTCTCCCTTTATCTCCTCTTGTCCACCCTCATCTCCTCCATCCTCTTCTCCTCTCCCTTTATCTCCTCTTGACAATCCTCATCTCCTCCATCCTCCATCCTCCATCCTCCTCTTCTCCTCTCCCTTGATCTCCTCTTGTCCACCTTCATCTCCTCCATCCTCCTCTCCTCTCCCTTTATCTCCTCTTGTCCACCCTCATCTCCTCCATCCTCCATCCTCCTCTCCTCTCCCTTTATCTCCTCTTGTCCACCCTCATCTCCTCCATCCTCCATCCTCCTCTCCCTTGATCTCCTCTTGTCCACCCTCATCTCCTCCATCCTCCTCTCCCTTGATCTCCTCTTGTCCACCCTCATCTCCTCCATCCTCCTCTCCTCTCCCTTTATCTCCTCTTGTCCACCCTCATCTCCTCCATCCTCCTCTCCTCTCCCTTGATCTCCTCTTGTCCACCCTCATCTCCTCCATCCTCCTCTCCTCTCCCTTGATCTCCTCTTGTCCACACTCATCTCCTCCATCCTTCTCTCCTCTACCCTACTTTCTCCTCTTCTATCCATCCCCTCCTGTCCTCCCCATCCCCTCCTTTCCACTCCTCTCACTCTCTCCTAGCACTATCCTCTCCTCCTCTTCTCTCCTCCCCCTTCTCTCTCTCTCTCTCTCTCTCTCTTTTGACCTCTTCCAGTCTCTTTCTCCTCTCACTCTTCCTCCTCTCCCTCTCTCCTCTTCTCTCTTACCCCATTTTAAATCACCTAAAACATAAAGCTATGACAACAACTGGTGAAAATGCCTATCATGTAAATATAGGAAAACATCATAAACTTCTGGATTTGTTAGTAATGTGTTCCAGATTAATCTATAAAACATTCATAGGATCACATGGTGCAACGACTGGACAGACGAACAGGCAGCACGCTGAGGGCTGAAAAGTGACAGACCATAGTCTCTCGCCACTACCGTGAACAGATTTCAGCACCAAGGACAGCTTTGCCGCGCGAGCCGAATCCTCAGGCACAGCGGCAACCAGATTCATACATGCAGAAGCACACATACACCCACACACGCACACACTTGAGCAAGCAGCTGAGGTGGAGGGAACATGCCCCATGCTCTGTCCCTTTGACCGTCAGATCCTACCAGAAGGGAGAGCGTGTACGTCATCACACTCCAACGAACTATTGTGCTACGCAAAACCCTAAATCACTTTCAGATGCTTACAATGCCTACGTGAGGTCTAATAATTGTAAATTATTAGGTTATACGTTCTTAAAACCTTAACCAGCAGCAGCAAGGCACCAGGTGGAGGCATGACTGCTTACAGTTATATCCCTAACTGAATTTGTGGTCGTGGAGTGGATGCCCTCTTACCTGTGTGTGTGTGTGTGTGTGTGTGTGTGTGTGTGTGTGTGTGTGTGTGTGTGTGTGTGTGTGTGTGTGTGTGTGTGTGTGTGTGTGTGTGTGTGTGTGTGTGTGTGTGTGTGTGTGTGTGTGTACTCACCCAGCAGAACCAGCACGCTGAGAAGGTTCAGCAGAATCATGGCAGGTTCCAGAGCAGTAATCCTGAAGTCACGAGTCGAATGCGAGCTGTCCGGTTCAGCCGTTAACGGCTAAATAAATAGGTAAATCGGTAAAACAGAGACACATCTCCAACACTGCTCCTCGCCGGTTAATAATCCAAAAACCAGAGCCGTGCCACACGAACCCAGAAACACACACACGAACTCAGGTCTTCATCTGAAACCACACACACATATAGTAGGTTACACAGGCACGCACAGACGCACTCACACACACACTCTGACGGGGTGTTTCCATGTGAAATGGACTGATAACATTAACATCCTCTCTGGAAGGAGCAAGAGTTGGAAAGAAAGTTCCCCGCTAATAACAGCTGTCCATGCGAAACAGGACCCGCTGCGGAGCCAAGAACCTGCTCGCTGGCTGTCCCGGTATCCGTTAAACGGTTCGAGGGTGCCCTGTTCTGGGCCAGGAGAGGGATGGTCTCTCTGACATCGACTGGCTGATCCGTTAAAAACGCTGTCTTCTTGACCACGAGCCAACGCAATCAAACTTTCCAGTGTTAGTGTGTGATAGAGGAAGGTGCGCGCGCGTGTGTGAGCTAGAAAGAGAAAGAAAAAGAGAGATGGAGCGACAGGGGCTGAGAGGACGTCAGACAGCAAGTAGTGTGCTATTTCTAACTAGGTGGTTCTTCCGGGCTCGTGGAGGCAGCTGATGGCTGTTTAATACAGATGTCCTTAAATCAATTAAACTTCCGAGACCGGGAGTGTGTATGTGATGGTGGTACACCATAGATATAGCGGATAGTTCTAATTCACTCCCAGAGCCTAGACCCTGTCCGCCCGCCTTTCAGTTACAGCGGGAGAAAAGCAGCTCGTGTTCTATCATGGGAAAACGACTTCTTTCTTTCTTTCGCTCTCTCTCTCTCTCTCTCTCTCCTTCTCTTTCTCTTTCTCCCTAACTGATGTTGCATTTCGGCCCTCGGGGCTGTGCAAGTCACCGCGAACGATATGAGAGTAACCGTGTTTTACACAACACACACTCACCCAAACACTCTCAGGCCTATACACACACACACACACACACACACACACAAACAGACATACACGCTGGTTTATATAGAGAACCGAGACAGTGCATGACCTGGGGTGTAGGGCACTCATCAAAGCGAGTGAGGCTAATACACATAAACAAACAAACACAAACACACACACATAAGACAAAAATCCCCACAAAATTCAGCTGGTTTAAGTTAGAGATATCTGGGGGGGCACGACTTAGTAGAACACCGCCTCCACTTATGAGTTAAATCATTACCAATATTACTCTCTGTCTTCTCATCACTCTCTTTCCTCACTAACATCATATCACTCTTTCTCTTTCTTATTATCTCTCCCTCTCCTCTCTCTTTCTATTTCTCATTATCTCTCCCTCTCCTCTCTCTTTCTCTTTCTCATTATTTCTCCCTCTTCTCTCTCATTCTCTTTCTCATTATCTCTCCCTCTCCTCTGTCTTTCTCTTTCTCATGATCTCTCCCTCTCCTCTGTCTTTCTCTTTCTCATTATCTCTCCATCTCTGTCTTCCTCTTTCTCATTATTTCTCCCTCTCCTCTCTCGTTCTCTTTCTCATTATCTCTCCCTCTCATCTCTCTTTCTTATTATCTCTCCCTCTCCTCTGTCAATCTCTTTCTCCCTCTCCCCTCTTTATTTCTCCCCTCATCCCTCATCCCTCTCCTCCTCTCTCCCCCACCCCTCTCTCCCTCCTCCCTTCCCAGTGGAAGACAGTGTGGTCAGTCCCAATGAGCCGGACCTTTAATTTAATTACCCAAGCGGGCAGAAAGACAATTAAGTCTAATGAATAATTAAGTCTGATTAATGAGCTGAAGTTAAAGGATACATCAGTGATAATGATGGAGTGATGTTAAATGGGCATGTTAGATGCCCTGGGGCTGTTTGAGGTTAAGGGTACAAGGGCAGGAGATGGTACCTAGGATCTGAAACTATCTTACTGATTAATCACACACAATGTATCTGCCGATCCAGGATTTGAACAAGCAACCTTCTGGAGGAGATGAGAGGAGACTGTTTTACACATTGGGTAATACAACTATCTCTCTCTCTATGCCAGTACCATTATAAGAGCAGAAAGATAGTTGTTTCCTTCTCAGTGTGTTCTAATCTTCAAGGTATTTTCTCTCTGTTCAGCAGAGGATGCTACAGATAGGATCTTCATTTGAGACAGTGTCACGCCCTGGCCTTAGTATTTTGTGTTTTCTTTATTATTTTGGTCAGGCCAGGGTGTGACATGGGTATTTATGTGGTGTGTTTTGTCTAGGTTTTTTTTGTAGGTAATGGGATTGTGGTTTAGTGAAGTAGTCTAGGTAAGTCTATGGTTGCCTAGAGTGGTTCTCAATCAGAGGCAGGTGTTTCGGGTTTTCGGGTTTTCACGGTTCTTGTTTTGTATATTGTTCACGTTATCATCTTTATTAAAGATGTTTATAAATAACCACGCTGCGTTTTGGTCCACCTCTCCTTCGATGGAAGAAAACCGTAGCAGAATCACCCAACACAACAGGACCAAGCGGCGTGGTGACAGGCAGCGGCAGCAGGAGCAGTGAAATCAAGATTTCTGGACTTGGGAGGAAATATTGGAAGGAAAAGGACCCTGGGCACAGCCAGGAGAATATCGCCTCCCCAAAGAAGAGCTGGAGGCGGAAAAGCGGAGAGGCTCTGGTATGAAACAGCACGGCGGCAACACGGCGGCGTGGATGGAAGCCAGAGAGTCAGCCCCAAAAATGTCTTGGGGAGGCACACAGGGAGTATGGCGAAGCCAGGTAGGAGACCTGCGCCAACTTCCTGTGCTTACCGGGGGGCTGAAGAGACCGGGCAGGCACCGTGTTAAGCTGTGGAGTGCACGGTGTCTCCAGTGCGGGTGCATAGCCCGGTGCGGTACATACCAGCTCCTCGTATCGGCCGGGCTAGAGTGGGCATCGAGCCAAGTGCCATGAAGCCGACTCTACGCATCTGGTCTCCAGTGCGTCTCCTTGGGCCGGCTTACATGGTACCAGTCTTGCGCACGGTGTCCCCGGTTCGCCTGCATAGCCCAGTGCGGGCTATTCCACCTCGCCGCACTGGCAGGGCGACCGGGAGCATTCAACCAGGTAACGTTGGGCAGGCTCGGTGTTCAAGAGCTCCAGTGCGCCTGCACGGTCCGGTCTATCCAGTAGCACCTCCACGCACCAGCCCTCCGGTGGCACCTCCCCGCACCAGGCTTCCTGTGCGTGTCCTCGGCCCAGTACCACCAGTTTCAGCACCACGCATCAGGCCTACAGTGCGCCTCGCCTGTCCAGCGCTGCCAGAGCCTTCCTCCTCTCCAGCGCTGCCGGAGTCTCCCACCTGTCCAGCGCTGCCGGAGCCTTCCTCCTCTCCAGCGCTGCCGGAGTGTCCCACCTGTCCAGCGCTGCCGGAGCCTTCCTCCTCTCCAGCGCTGCCGGAGTCTCCTGCCTGTCCAGCGCTGCCGGAGCCTTCCTCCTCTCCAGCGCTGCCGGAGTCTCCCGCCTGTCCAGCGCTGCCGGAGCCTTCCTCCTCTCCAGCGCTGCCGGAGTCTCCTGCCTGTCCAGCGCTGCCGGAGCCTTCCTCCTCTCCAGCGCTGCCGGAGTCTCCCGCCTGTCCAGCGCTGCCAGAGCTTTTCTCCTCTCCAGCGCCGCCGAAGTCTCCCGCCTGTCCAGCGCCGCCGGAGTCTCCCGCCTGTCCAGCGCCGCCGGAGTCTCCCGCCTGTCCAGCGCCGCCGGAGTCTCCCGCCTGTCCAGCGCCGCCGGAGTCTCCCGCCTGTCATGAGCCGCCAGAGTCTCCCGCCTGTCAGCATGGAGCAGCCAGAGCCGCCAGTCAGCATGGCCTTAGTATTTTGTGTTTTCTTTATTATTTTGGTCAGGCCAGGGTGTGACATGGGTATTTATGTGATGTGGTGTGTTTTGTCTAGTTTTTTTTTGTAGGTTATGGGATTGTGGTTTAGTGAAGTAGTCTATGGTTGCCTAGAGTGGTTCTCAATCAGAGGCAGGTGTTTATCGTTGTCTCTGATTGGGAACCATATTTAGGCAGCCATATTCTTTGAGTGTTTTGTGGGTGACTGTTCCTGTCTCTGTGTTTGTTGCAACAGATAGGGCTGTTTCGGTTTTTCACGTTTCTTGTTTTGTATATTGTTCACATTATCATCTTTATTAAAGATGTTTATAAATAACCACACTGCGTTTTGGTCCGCCTCTCCTTCGATGGAAGAAAACCATAACAGACAGTTTGCTACAGCAGGAAAATAATCTTTTAGCAACAAGACCTTTGAATTATTATGTGGATTATAATTAATGGACATTTTTGTAGGGGTTGATAAATTTGGGAAAATCAAGTGAAATTTCTAAGTGGAAATTGTAAACTTCAAAAGCATTTTTAAACCTCAAATACACAACAAGTTTAAAATGTCCAGCATTGCAGGAAAGTTCTCCAGCAACAGGGTGGTCAAATTAAGATACTACATCTGTATAGGACTATCAATACATCCAGTGCCTATACCGATCTGTATAGCACTTAGATCAACACAGCATGTGTATCAGTGCATTCTGAAAGTATTCAGACCCCTTGACAGTTTTCCACATTTTGATACACTACAGTCTTATTCTAAAATGGATTAAATTGTTTTTTTCCTCTCATCAATCTACACACAATACCCCATAATGACAAAGCAAAAACAGGGTTTTACATTTTTCTGCAATGTATAACATAAACTGAAATATCACATTTACATAAGTATTCAGACCCTTTACTCAGTACTTTGTTAAAGCATTTTTGGCAGCGATTACAGCCCTGAGTCTTCTTGGGTATGACGCCACAAGTTTGGCACACCTGTATTTGGGGAGTTTCTCCCATTCTATGCAGATCCTCTCTAGCTCTGTCAGGTTGGATGGGGAGCGTTGCTGCACAGCTATTTTCAGGTCTCTCCAGGGATGTTAGATATGGTTCGAGCTGTGGCTGGGCTACTCATGGATATTCAGAAATTTCTCCCAAAGCAACTCCGGCATTGTCTTGGCTGTGTTCATAGGGTCATTGTCCTGTTGGAATGTGAACCTTCTCCCTTGTCTGAGGTCCTGAGTGCTCTGGAGCAGGTTTTCATCAAGTATCTCTCTGTACTTTTCTCTGTTCATCTTTCCCTCTATCCTGACTAGTCTTCCAGTCCCTGCCGTTGAAAAACATCCCCACAGCATGATGCTGCCACCACCATGATTCACTGTAGGTATAGTGCCAGGTTTCCTCCAGACGTGATGTTCAATCTTGGTATCATTAGACCATATAATCTTGTTTGTCATGGTCTGAGAGTCCTTTAGGTGCCTTTTGGCCAACTCTGGCCACTGTACCATAAAGGCCTGATTGGTGGAGGGCTGCAGAGTTGGTTGTCCTTCTGGAAGGTTCTCCCATCTCCACAGAGGAACTCTGGAGCTTTGTCAGAGTGACCACCAGGTTCTTGGTCACCTCCCTGGCCAAGGCCCTTCTCTCCCGATTTCTCAGTTTGTCTATTTAGTGAGGCTACCAGAGAGCCTTTTTCATTGTTTTTTCTACAACACATTTTGATTATGTAATAATTGTTGCATATTAATTTATGGCTCTCCTCTCTCCCTACAATTTGAGGTTTGTACTGCACCCAATGCTATAGCTGTAATCAAATCAGTAATCTGTTCGCTAGCTCAGGAATTGTTTTTGCCTGTGCTACTGAAGGATATATCGGTCTGCTAATACATGACTTGTAAAGACCCAGCGCTACAGACGGCTATATCAATCGGCTAATGCAGGACTATCAAAGGCCAAGTACACGAATTTGTGAAAAAAGAAAATGGTCCAAAAAATAAATACTTGCAGGCCCTAGAGACGGCTATAGACAGGACGAGTAAAGGCCCAGTGCACTACTTTTATGAAAACATGTCATGTTCAATTATTATCACATTGTAAAACAATGTATTAAACTTTTCAAGGGGTGCTGCACCCCACTTCCTGTGGCTATTTGTATGTAGGCTACTCCGATTTTCCAGGCGCTTTCTGATCACTGATCATATGCTCCCGCCTTTGCTGATGACCAATCATTGGTCAACAGTCAAGGTGCACAACTTTTAACTTCTGAAGCACAGATTAGATGTTTTTTAAACAAGAATTTGGAGTAAAGCCATAGGCCTATGTTAGTCACCAGATCAAATAAGCAATGGTATAAATATAAAATACAAATGGTAGGCTATAGGCCTATGTAGCCTATTAAAATATGTAATATATATTTCCCATTCAGTTTCACACTTGCAACCCATAAAACCTTTTCACTGCTCTAGCTCACCCGACTCTTGTTGATTGACGGTTTACTAGTCCACTCAGAGGGCCGGGTGTGGGTTTCACGAGCCAATCGATTTCTTATGCGAGTGTGATACTGTCTCTGGCTGCATTGAGAGTAATCAACACAGACTCTGTGCAACAAAATGAGTGACAAAATGTTACAAAACCTGGCCAGATCATTTGAAGTCATCAATCTCAAGTCAAAGTTGAGTCCCAAGTCTTGAGGCTCCAAGTCCAAGTCAACTCTTCAGTCATCAAATCTGTGTGTGTGTACATGCATGTCTTTCTGTGTGTGTGTGTGTGTGTGTGTGTGTGTGTGTGTGTGTGTGTGTGTGTGTGTGTGTGTGTGTGTGTGTGTGTGTGTGTGTGTGTGTGTGTGTGTGTGTGTGTGTGTGTGTGTGTGTGTGTGTGTGCATGCATGTCCTTGTGAAAGTGTGTGTTTGTGTGTGTGTTCCATAGATATTGTCCTACAGTTGTTTTTGCCAGCAGTGTGTTTGGCAGAAAACCTGAACAGATACACACCCCCTTAAATCTGAGAAACAGCCCACTGCTGCTACTAACTGCGTGTATTTGTCTGTGTGTTCATGCGTGCTTCTTTGCGTGTGAGTGAATGTTTCTGTGTCTGTGCGTGCGTGCGTGCATGGATGAGTGCATTTGTCAGTGTTTCTCAGTATTTACATAAAATGTTGCAGATGGGCTGACTGACAAGGTTATCTTCTCAGAATGGCAGCAGACAACATCACCATTTTCGCTCCCTCCCTCACACACACACACATCTATTCTCTCCTGTGCTGACCAAAAATGTTTTGTTGACAGTGACAAAAGTTACACTTTATTCAGAGTAGGCGACAACACAAACACACTCTCATGTGGAAGTTTTTTTATTCATAACATCAAATAACACTTACCAACTACTGTATATGTGACAAAAATGACTGCGTAAAGGCTAATTAAAGGACCTAGAATGAAGCGACCAATAATTTGCTTATGCCAATGGTATTGTGTCTATATATTGTTTTTGGGTCAAACTTTATTTGGATAGTCCAGATTGTCTGTCTGTAGATGCTCTTTAGAATAAGGATAAGGGTTAGGGTTAGAACTAGGGTTAGGTTTAGTGGATAGGGTTAGGGTTAGAACTAGGGTTAGGTTTAGTGGATAGGGTTAGGGTTAGGGTAAGGGTTAGGGTTAGGGTTAGAACTAGGGTTAGGTTTAGTGGATAGGGTTAGGGTTAGGGTTAGAACTAGGGTTAGGTTTAGAGGATAGGGTTAGGGTTAGGGTTAGAACTAGGGTTAGGTTTTGTGGATATGGTTAGGGTTAGGGTTAGGGTTAGGGTTAGAACTAGGGTTAGGTTTAGTGGATAGGGTTAGGGTTAGGGTTAGAACTAGGGTTAGGTTTAGTGGATAGGGTTAGGGTTAGGTTTAGTGGATAGGGTTAGGGTTAGGACTAGGGTTAGGGTTAGGGTTAGAACTAGGGTTAGGGTTAGGGTTAGGGATAGAACTAGGGTTAGGTTTTGTGGATATGGTTAGGGTTAGGGTTAGGGTTAGGGTTAGAACTAGGGTTAGGTTTAGTGGATAGGGTTAGGGTTAGGGTTAGAACTAGGGTTAGGTTTAGTGGATAGGGTTAGGGTTAGGTTTAGTGGATAGGGTTAGGGTTAGGACTAGGGTTAGGGTTAGGGTTAGGGTTAGAACTAGGGTTAGGTTTTGTGGATATGGTTAGGGTTAGGACTAGGGTTAGGGTTAGGGTTAGAACTAGGGTTAGGGTTAGGGTTAGAACTAGGGTTAGGGTTAGGGTAGGGTTAGGGTTAGAACTAGGGTTAGGGTTAGGGATAGGGTTAGGGTTAGGGTTAGAACTAGGGTTAGGTTTAGGGTTAGAACTAGGGTTAGAACTAGGGTTAGGGATAGGGTTAGGGTTAGAACTAGGGTTAGGGTTAGGGTTAGAACTAGGGTTAGGATTAGGATTAGGGTTAGAACTAGGGTTAGAACTAGGGTTAGGGTTAGGGTTAGTGGATAGTTAGTTGAAATGTTACTGAAAGTCTGTACATATTCAGTCCTGCATCAACAGATGGACTATCCAAATAAAGTGTTACCTGTATTTGTGTTGTTTTTATTAGTGAGTGTAAGTATGCTTATGGTTAGTGTGTATATTTCATAAGCATCTGTTTAGTATGCTATTATACAGTATCATTAACATGTGTGCGGTATAGCATGTGTCCTTTCCCACAAGATCTCATTGTTTCCCTTCACAATTTGGCATGTTATGGATGGTCTACTTTTTATGCATTAATTCCCTGTTTACAGGGTTAATTCCCTATGTTTACAGGGTTAATTCCATGTGGTTACAGGGTTAATTCCCTATGTTTACAGGGTTAATTCCCTATGTTTACAGGGTTAATTCCATGTGTTTACAGGGTTAATTCCCTGTGTTTACAGGGTTAATTCCCTATGTTTACAGGGTTAATTCCATGTGGTTACAGGGTTAATTCCCTATGTTTACAGGGTTAATTCCCTATGTTTACAGGGTTAATTCCATGTGGTTACAGGGTTAATTCCCTATGTTTACAGGGTTAATTCCATGTGTTTACAGGGTTAATTCCCTATGTTTACAGGGTTAATTCCATGTGGTTACAGGGTTAATTCCCTATGTTTACAGGGTTAATTCCATGTGGTTACAGGGTTAATTTCCCTATGTTTACAGGGTTAATTCCCTACGTTTACAGGATTAATTCCCTATGTTTACAGGGTTAATTCCCTATGTTTACAGGGTTAATTCCCTATGTTTACAGGGTTAATTCCCTATGTTTACAGGATTAATTCCCTATGTTTACAGGATTAATTCCCTATGTTTACAGGATTAATTCCCTATGTTTACAGGATTAATTCCCTATGTTTACAGGATTAATTCCCTACGTTTACAGGATTAATTCCCTATGTTTACAGGGTTAATTCCCTATGTTTACAGGGTTAATTCCCTATGTTTACAGGATTAATTCCCTATGGTTACAGGGTTAATTCCCTATGTTTACAGGATTAATTCCCTATGTTTACAGGGTTAATTCCCTATGTTTACAGGATTAATTCCCTATGTTTACAGGATTAATTCCCTATGTTTACAGGATTAATTCCCTATGTTTACAGGATTAATTCCCTATGTTTACAGGATTAATTCCCTATGTTTACAGGATTAATTCCCTATGTTTACAGGATTAATTCCCTATGTTTACAGGATTAATTCCCTATGTTTACAGGGTTAATTCCCTATGTTTACAGGGTTAATTCCCTATGTTTACAGGGTTAATTCCCTATGTTTACAGGATTAATTCCCTATGTTTACAGGATTAATTCCCTATGTTTACAGGGTTAATTCCCTATGTTTACAGGATTAATTCCCTATGTTTACAGGGTTAATTCCCTATGTTTACCGGATTAATTCCCTATGTTTACAGGGTTAATTCCCTATGTTTACAGGGTTAATTCCCTATGTTTACAGGGTTAATTCCCTATGTTTACAGGGTTAATTCCCTATGTTTACAGGATTAATTCCCTATGTTTACAGTGTTAATTCCCTATGTTTACAGGGTTAATTCCCTATGTTTACAGGGTTAATTCCCTATGTTTACAGGGTTAATTCCCTATGTTTACAGGATTAATTCCCTATGTTTACAGGGTTAATTCCCTATGTTTACAGGGTTAATTCCCTATGTTTACAGGGTTAATTCCCTATGTTTACAGGGTTAATTCCCTATGTTTACAGGATTAATTCCCTATGTTTACAGGGTTAATTCCCTATGTTTACAGGGTTAATTCCCTATGTTTACAGGGTTAATTCCCTATGTTTACAGGGTTAATTCCCTATGTTTACAGGGTTAATTCCCTATGTTTACAGGGTTAATTCCCTATGTTTACAGGGTTAATTCCCTATGTTTACAGGGTTAATTCCCTATGTTTACAGGGTTAATTCCATGTGGTTACAGGGTTAAAACAGAAACAACACAAAGGTTAACAGCTTAGTCATTCATTCCAAGTGGCTCAGATTAGGGCTATGGTTAAGGGAAGGCTTAATAAGTATTGAGGCTTGAAAGAGCATTGTGAACTGCAGTGGCGCAGTGGTCTAAGCAGAGCAGTTTGGCGCCAAGCATCACCAGATCACGCCCAGTGCAGGATACAATTTGGCGATACATTCTTTCTGTGCATGACCTGTTTATCAGATATGACAGTACTCTAACCACAGAATCTGATGTCATTATCAGCTGTCTCTCCCCCCCCCCCCCTGTCCCTATCTCTCTCACTCTGGCCTTATATGACATTAGGGAAATTGCTCACATTAATGTAATAATGTTATTAAATAATGGAGACAGACATCTGCTGGCGGAATATGTAATCATATCATATCTAATCCTATCTCGTCATCGCTGATGACTATCTCTCTGGGCAAATCTCTGCAACAGTAAATTATAAACCAATCCCTTTGTAGAGCAAAACGATTGACATGAAACACGTAACTAAAAACTTTTTTAAATGTTTCAGTTTTTTAAGATCAAATGCAAGGCAAGGCAAATCGTTAGACTGAGGCATACAACACCCCTGCTGCCAGTCTAATCTCTCTCTAGGTCTCTATACATGAACAATATATCTGGGGATGAATAATGTATGATGATTGGCTTCGTAAACCATCTTCATATCCAATCAGAATGGCCCAGGAGTAATGATGACATTTTACCTCTGGGGTTGGGGTCACTGGAAGTAATCTACGGTCGCACCCTTTAAATGGCACCCCCCGGGGTTACCGTGGAACTCAGACCAATGTGGGAGAATGTATTAGTTTATCAGGCTCTCACCAGGGGTGGAGGGTTGCTAATCTTATGATGATCTAACTGTACACACACACACATGTTACGCCCCTGAAAACAGGGGAGAAATAATCACGAGAGTGATACGGTGTTGTATTCTCAATTCAACGTTTAGTGTAATCATTTCACAAAAGTAACACATTACAAAACAACAGAAAACCCATTATACAAATAACACAGCAAAATATCTTATTAACAACGCACATGTTCCTTCACAATCGACATAAGATGACAGCTACTCTCAGTACGATGCTATTCTTCACTTCAACCGAGCAGGGCTAATATTACTCTCTTCAAACTTAACTCTAACTTCCTCCAGACGTTACTAAGACACACCTTAAACACTCTTGACATGTTAGCGAGTTATAACATTTAAATTACTATTTTTATCATCAATAAACTACCTGAAAACATGGGAGAAATAATCACGAGAGTGATACAGTGTTGTATTCTCAATTCAACGTTTAGTGTAATGAGAAAAGACCGCGATTTTCCCCAGGAATATGGGTGGAGACCAGAGCAATCGATCTCCGGCTCATAGATTAAGAGCGTTTCGTAGAACACAGGTTAACACTGTTAGGCACTACAAAATAAAGTAATCAATATAACGTTTACACATTACTCTCACAATTCGTACACTTTGACAGATTTGAACTTTAACACAATTATATGAATGTTATCAATCTCTATCAACTAATACTGAATGCATCTTTTTAACCTTAGATGTTTTAAGATCCTCACATACTATGAATTTACTAATACTTTTTAATGTACAAAAGGCTATGAATATTTCCTTTAACCTGTCACACACACACACACACACACACACACACACACACACACACACACACACACACACACACACACACACACACACACACACACACACACACACACACACACACAAACATATGAAGACCCAGCCACACACGAGGGGTATTACAGGCCTACACACTCTCTCCCTGGCTGCTCTTAGGCCTTATGTCTCCTATTGCACTGGTCATACATACTGACACTCCCTCAAACCACCACCAGCCAGGTCACTCCAGATCCAATGCAGTATTCGATGTTCGTCCACTAGGGGCAACTTTGAGCACCATTACCATCAAACAGAGGCTTGCGACTTGCTAGGGCGTTGTGGGTGCCTAAACATAACCGTTGAGTTGTTTCTGTTTTAACCCTATCCAAACCATAACCCTTAAAGTTTAAGGGTTAAGGTTTGGGTTAGGGTTTACCAATCAGAATGAATGCCTAAAGTTCAACATTTAAACTTAACGTTTATCTGGACAAATGTTGAATATTGTATTCAGATTGTGTCAGACGGTGAGATTTTGTTGCTCTCACATCACTATAATCACACTTATGGTAGTCCGTCGTAGCCGATGATGACTTCTGAGTTGACAGTGAATTCTTTGGTGGCTGTAGAGTCCAATCCGAGATCTACAAACATTATAGTGCCTTCAGAAAGTATTCTCAGTACTAGACTTTTTCCAAACTTTGTTGTGTTACAGCCTGAATTTAAAATGGTTTAAATTTAGATTTTGTGTCACTGATCTACACACAATACCTCATAATGTCAACGTGGAATAATCAAATTATCTGTAAGGTCCCTCAGTGAATTTCAAGCACAGATTCAATGACAAAGACCAGGGAGGTTTTCCAATGCCTTGCAGAGAAGGGCACCTATTGCTAGATTTTTTTTAAAAGCAGACATTGGTATCCCTTTGAGCATGGGTGAAGTTATTAATTACACTTTGGATAGTCACTACAAAGATACAGGCGTCCTTCCTAACTCAGTTGCCCGAGAGGAAGGAAACCACTTCACCAATGGAGATTTTAAACCAGTTACAGAGTTAAATGGCTGTGAGGGTAGCCTGTAAAAATACAAATATTTCTAAACATACATCCTGTTTGCAATAAGGATGTTTGGGGAAAATCCATCACTGAGTACTACTCTTCATATTTTCAAGCATGGTGGTGGCTGCAACATGTTATGTGTATGCTTGTCATCAGCAAGGACAAGGGATATTTTTTAAATAAAAATAAAAGGAATAGAGTTAAGCACAGTGTAACATTCGTCGTCCTCCTCGTCTGAGGATGAGTAGGAAATATCGGACCAATGCGCAGCGTGGTACGTGTTCATGATGTTTATTTGCCTAAACACTGAAATACAAAATAACAACGTGTATAAATGAAACAATGAAACAGTCCCGTGTGGAACAAACACTGACACAGAAAAATAATCACCCACAAAACACAGGTGGGAAAAGGCTACCTAAGTATGATTCTCAATCAGAGACAACGGACGACACCTGTATCCCATACCAGGCCAAACACAACCACAACATAGAAAAAGGAACATAGACTACCCACCCCAACTCACGCCCTGACCGTACTAAAACAAAGACATAACAACAAAACTAAGGTCAGAATGTGACACACAGGCAATGTCCTAGAAGACAACCTTGTTCAGTCTGCTTTTCAACAGACACTGGGAGACAAATCTACTTTCCAGCAATGCACTAAATCAGGGTCGCTCAGAGTGATTCTTGGTACAGTAGTCTTAAACCAATCTACTTTGAAACAAAAGTATACACCTCACACACATGGTTATAGGCTTAGAAATTATAAAACCCCTCTACCATGTCAGATATAGAGTTAAAATGTATTACATTTTCAGTTTGCATCCCAATATTACACTTTATATAAATCACAAAAGACTGAAATATAATGAAACTGTTTTACATAAAAATTTGTATTAATTATGAAATGATGAAAAATATTATTAACATTCCACCCATGAGGCCAAAGAGGACTTGTTTGGTAATTGACTGCAGTAAAAAGCTGCTCACTAGAGTTACTTACCAAGAAGACATTGGATGTTCCTGAGTGGCCTAGTTTAGACATAAATCGGCTTGAAAATGTATGACAAGACTTTGAAATGGCTTTGAAATGGCAATGAGAAAAAAGCAACTTGACAGAACTTGTACAATACAGGTTTGCAAATCTCTTAGAGACTAACACAGAATTTACAGCTGTAATCCCTGCCAATGGTGATTCTAACATGTACTGACTCCGGCGATTGAGTACTTATCTAATCAAAATATGTTAGTGTTTTATTTTCACTTTGTTTTTTTTCTTCTGCTTTCACATTACAGTATTTTGTGTAGATCGTTGACAAAAATTGACAATTAAATCCATGTTAATCCCACTTTATAAAACAACATAATGTGGAAAAAGTCAAATGGTTTGAATACTTTCTGAAGGCACGATTTTCAAGCCTTGAGACAATCGAGACATGGATTGTGTATGCGTGCCATTCAGACAGTGAATGGGCAAGACAAAAATGTTAGTAGGTGCCAGGTGTCCCGGTTTGTGTCGAGAACTGCAACGCGGCTGTGTTTTTCACGCTCAACAGTTTCCCGTGTGTATCAAGAATTATCCACTACCCAAAGGACATCCAGACAACTTGACATAACTGTGGGAAGCATTGGAGTCAACATGGGCCAGCATCCCTGTAGAAGGCTGTCGACACCTTGTAGAGGTGCAACTCAATATTAGTAAGGTGTTCTTAATGTTTGATATACTCAGTGTATGTCTGTGTTGGTGAAGGCAAGCATGGTTGTATGTCTCCTGAGCTGTTTTTGCGGTATCTTTGTGCTCATTCCTTTCCTCCTCACCTCTGTACACCCCTCTAGCTGCTGTGCTCTCCAGGTCTGTGGGTTAATTGTTGCACTTCTTCAGCAATGTTTTCAGCTGGTCCTTGTAGCACTTCATCTGCCCCCCTGTAGACCGCAAACCAAGGAGTAGCTGGCCATACAGGATCTTCTGCTACAGGCACTCCTAAGACAATCTGATGACATGCCCGAGCCAGCAGTGCAGTTGGTGTTGGGTAACGGTGGCCTCCATACTCTTGCAGTTGGTTTTAGCAATTTCTGTATGGAGCACACAGTCCCGCCAGGTTGTTCCCAGAATGCGCTGCAGGCATCCTATATGGAATCTCTCAAACAGCTTGATGTGGCAAGGTGACCCAGGCTTCACAGCTGTAAAGAATTGTGGTGATGCAGATGGCTTGACTTTGGAGTGGAGATGGAGATGTTTTGGAAGAACCTGCGTCTGAGTTTTCTGAAGGCATCTGAGGCTTGATTGATCCTGTTTTGAATCGATGCTGCAGTTCTCTGAGAGGATGGTGCCCAGGTATTTGAATGACGGGACTATTGCCAGTGGTTTGTGTTTAATGGTAAGAACTGGTATGGTGGGTGGAGGGCTAGATAGGAGGAAGATGTAGAAGAGTATTTGTATTTGTCATGGTGTCACGACTTCTGCCAAAGTCGGTTCCTCTCCTTGTTCTGCGGTACTCCACCTGCGTCAGGGGACGAGGAGTGCACAGGAGTTCGCTTTGTACTTTCGGACCCTGGCCTCTGGAGCGGGATGGAACGACAGGGCCCTGATCGACCACTATTGCTGCATTCCCCCCGAATCTGAATATGCCGATTTGGCTCTCGCCTTCTCCAAAAAGAAGGCGACTCAATTACCACCCCATCAACAGGGGGATTGTGCGATAAATCTCCTGGTAGACGCTGCATTTCCCAGAAGTCATGTGTACCCTCTATCACAGGTGGAGACGGTGGCTATGGAAACATATGTCTCTGAATCCCTGCGTCTGGGGTACATTTGGTCCTCTACTTCCCCCGCCTCCTCAAGTTAATTTTTTGTGAAGAAGAAGGAGGTAGGTCTGTGCCCATGTATTGACTTAATCAGAAAACTGTGAGGTACAGTAACCCGCTACCTCTTATTGCCACGGCGATTGAGTCAATGCACGGGGCGCGCTTGTTCACCAAACTTGATCTCAGGAGTGCTTACAACCTGGTGCGTATCCGGGAGGGAGACGAGTGGAAGACGGCGTTCAGGACCACCTCAGGGCATTATGAGTACTTCATCATGCCGTACTGGTTAATGAATGCTCCATCAGTCTTCCAAGCCTTTGTAGACGAGATTTTCAGGGACCTGCATGGGCAGGGTGTAGTGGTGTATATTGATGACATTCTGATATACTCCGCTACACGCGCCGAGCATGTGTCCCTGGTGTGCAAGGTGCTTGGTCTACTGTTGGAGCATGACCTGTACGCCAAGGCTGAGAAATGTCTGTTCTTCCAACAGTCCGTCTCCTTCCTAGGGAACCGCATTTCCACCTCAGGGGTGGAGATGGAGAGTGACCGCATCTCAGCCGTGCGTAATTGGCCGACTCCCACCACGGTAAAGGAGGTGAAGCGGTTTCTAGGGTTTGCTCATTACTACTGGGGGTTTACAGCTGTTGGCTGTCGTCAAGGCTTTGAAGGCGTGGAGACATTGGCTTGAGGGGGCTAAAAACCCTTTTCTCATCTGGACTGACCACCGCAATCTGGAGTACATCTGGGAGGTGAGGAGACTGAACCCTCGCCGGGCAAGGTGGGCCATATTTTACACCCTTTTTACCCTGACATTGAGCTCCCCTTCAGTGTCCCGCTGGGCGTCTGTACGTTCCGTCTGCTGTCCGTGACCGGCTGATCTATTGGGCCCACACGTCACCCTCCACTGGTCATCCAGGCATCGGTCTGATTGGGAAGTACTGGTGGCCCACTTTGGCTAAGGACGTGAGGGTTTATGTTTCCTCCTGCTCGGTGTGCGCCCAGTGTAAGGCTCCTAAGCACCTGCCCAGAGGTAAGCTACAAACCTTTTCCGTTCCGCAGCGGCCATGGTAACACCTGTTGATCGATTTCCTGACTAATCTCCCCCCATCACAGGGAAACACCACGATCCTGGTTGTTGTGGATCGTTTCTCTAAGTCCTGCCGTCTCCTCCCTCTGCCCGGTCTCCCTACGGCCCTACACACTGCCGACGCCTTGTTTACACACGTCTTCCGGCACTACGGGGTGCCTGAGGACATAGTGTCTGATCGGGGTCCCCGGTTCACTTCGAGGGTCTGGAGGGCGTCTTGGGGTCTCGATCAGCCTTACCTCAGATTTTCACCCCGAGCGTAACGGGCAGGTGGGGAGAGTAAACCAGGATGTGGGTAAGTTTCTGAGGTCTTATTGCCAGGACCGGCCAGGGGAGAGGGCAGCGTTCATGCCCTGGGCAGAGATGGCCCAGAACTCACTACGCCACTCCTCCACTAACCTCTCCCCCTTCCAGTGCGTACTGGGGTATCAGCCGGTTCTGACACCTTGGCATCAGAGTCAGACCGAGGCTCCTGGACAACTGGTTCCGGCCGTGCTACACCAGAAAGCCGGGGCAGCCCGTCACCGCAGTGAGGCCCGGGTGTTCACTCCGGGGGACCGGGTCTGGCTCTCGACCCAAAACCTGCCCCTCCGCCTGCCCTGCCGGAAGCTGAGTCTGTGGTTTGTGGGGCCATTCAGTGTCATGAGGAGACTTACAGGTTACAGCTTCCCCCCCGATTACTGTATTAACCACTCGTTCCAAGTGTCTCTTTTCATTTTCCATTTGTTTTGTCTTGTTTTCCCACACACCTGGTTTTCATTCCCTCATTACGTGTTGTGTATTTAACCCTCTGTTCCCCCCATATCTTTGTGTGGTATTGTTTGTTTGTAAGTGCTTGTGCACATGTTGACTGGTGCGCATTGGGTTTTGTACCCAAGTTGTTCTTTTATTGATGCCGTTGGTTTTGGTATTAAACTGCTCCGGCTATTACCTAGTTCTGCTCTGCTGCGTCTGACTTCCCTGCCACCAGTTACACACCCCTTACACATGGATCCCCATTAGCTGCTGCCAAAGCTACTCTTCCTGGGGTCCAGAAAAATTAAGGCAGTTTATACAATTTAAAAAATATTACAATACAGTCACAGATTTCACAACACACTGTGTGCCCTTAGGCCCCTATTCCACCACTATCACATACAGTGGGGCAAAAAAGTATTTAGTCAGCTACCAATTGTGCAAGTTCTCCCACTTAAAAAGATGAGAGAGGCCTGTAATTTTCATCATAGGTACACTTCAACTATGACAGACAAAATGAGAAGAAAAAAAATCCAGAAAATCACATTGTAGGATTTTTTAATGAATTTATTTGCAAATTATGGTGGAAAATAAGTATTTGGTCAATAACAAAAGTTTATCTCAATACTTTGTTATATACCCTTGACAGCAATGACAGAGGTGAAACGTTTTCTGTAAGTCTTCCCAAGGTTTTCACACAATGTTGCTGGTATTTTGGCCCATTCCTCCATGCAGATCTCCTCTAGAGCAGTGATGTTTTGGGGCTGTTGCTGGGCAACACGGACTTTCAACTCCCTCCAAAGATTTTCTATGGGGTTGAGATCTGGAGACTGGCTAGGCCACTCCAGGACCTTGGAATGCTTCTTACGAAGCCACTCCTTCGTTGCCCGGGCGGTGTGTTTGGGATCACTGTCATGCTGAAAGACCCAGCCACGTTTCATCTTCAATGCCCTTGCTGATGGAAGGAGGTTTTCACTCAAAATCTCACGATACATGGCCCCATTCATTCTTTCCTTTACACGGATCAGTCGTCCTGGTCCCTTTGCAGAAAAACAGCCCCAAACTATTTTGGTTTCATCTGACCATATGACCATTCTCCCAATCTTCTTGTGGATCATCCAAATGCTCTCTAGCAAACTTCAGACGGGCCTGGACATGTACTGGCTGAAGAGGGCGGACACGTCTGGCACTGAAGGCTTTGAGTCCCTGGCGGCGTAGTGTGTTACTGATGGTAGGATTTGTTACTTTGGTCCCAGCTCTCTGCAGGTCATTCACTAGGTCCCCCCGTGTGGTTCTGTGATTTTTGATCACCGTTCTTGTGATCATTTTGACTCCACGGGGTGAGATCTTGCGTGGAGCCCCAGATTGAGGGAGATTATCAGTGGTCTTGTATGTCTTCCATTTCCTAATAATTGCTCCCACAGTTGATTTCTTCAAACCAAGCTGCTTACCTATTGCAGATTCAGTCTTCCCAGCCTGGTGCAGGTCTACAATTTTGTTTCTGGTGTCCTTTGACAGCTCTTTGGTCTTGGCCATAGTGGAGTTTGGAGTGTGACTGTTTGAGGTTGTGGACAGGTGTATTTTATACTGATAACAAGTTCAAACAAGTGCCATTAAAACCTGTTGTGCCAAGGGAGCAGTGTTTTCATTTTTGGAAAAATAACGTTCCCAAAGTAAACAGGATATTTTGTCAGGACAAGATGCTAGAATATGCATATAATTGACAGCGTAGGATAGAAAACACTGTAAAGTTTCCAAAACTGTAAAAATATTGTCTGTGAGTATAACAGAACTGATATTGCAGGCAAAAGCCTGAGAAAAATCCAATCCGGAAGTGCCTTATGTTTTGAAAGCTTTGCGTTCCAATGCGTCCCTATTGAGCAGTGAATGGGCTATCAACCAGATTACTTTTTCTACATATTCCCCTCGGCGTTACTCTGGACCCTGATCTCTCTTTTGAAGAACATATCAAGACCATTTCAAGGACAGCTTTTTTCCATCTACGTAACATTGCAAAAATCAGAAACTTTCTGTTCAAAAATGATGCAGAAAAATGTATCCATGCTTTTGTCACTTCTAGGTTAGAATACTGCAATGCCCTACTTTCCGGATACCAGGATAAAGCACTAACTAAACTTCAGTTAGTGCTAAATACGGCTGCTAGAATCCTGACTAGAACCAAAAAATTTGATCATATTACTCCAGTGCTAGCCTCCCTACACTGGCTTCCTGTCAAGGCAAGGGCTGATTTCAAGGTTTTACTGCTAACCTACAAAGCATTACATGGGCTTGCTCCTACCTATCTCTCTGATTTGGTCCTGCCGTACATACCTACACGTACGCTACGGTCACAAGACGCAGGCCTCCTAATTGTCCCTAGAATTTCTAAGCAAACAGCTGGAGGCAGGGCTTTCTCCTATAGAGCTCCATTTTTATGGAATGGTCTGCCTACCCATGTAAGAGACGCAAACTCGGTCTCAACCTTTAAGTCTTTACTGAAGACTCATCTCTTCAGTGGGTCATATGATTGAGTGTAGTCTGGCCCAGGAGTGGGAAGGTGAACGGAAAGGCTCTGGAGCAACGAACCGCCCTTGCTGTCTCTGCCTGGCCGGTTCCCCTCTTTCCACTGGGATTCTCTGCCTCTAACCCTATTACAGGGGCTGAGTCACTGGCTTACTGGGGCTCTTTCATACCGTCCCTGGGAGGGGTGCGTCACTTGAGTGGGTTGAGTCACTGATGTGATCTTCATGTCTGGGTTGGCGCTCCCCCTTGGGTTGTGCCGTGGCGGAGATCTTTGTGGGCTATACTCGGCCTTGTCTCAGGATGATAAGTTGGTGGTCAAAGATATCCCTCTAGTGGTGTGGGGGCTGTGCTTTGGCAAAGTGGGTGGGGTTATATCGTTCCTGTTTGGCCCTGTCCGGGGTGTCCTCGGAAGGGGCCACAGTTTCTCCTGACCCCTACTGTCTCAGCCTCGAGTATTTATGCTGCAGTAGTTTATGTGTCGGGGGGGCTAGGGTCAGTTTGTTATATCTGGAGTACTTCTCCTGTCCTATTCGGTGTCCTGTGTGAATTTAAGTGTGCTCTCTCTAATTTTCTCTTTCTCTCTTTCTTTCTCTTTCACGGAGGACCTGAGCCCTAGGATCATGCCTCAGGACTACCTGATATGATGACTCCTTGCTGTCCCCAGTCCACCTGGCCGTGCTGCTGCTCCAGTTTCAACTGTTCTGCCTTATTATTATTCGACCATGCTGGTCATTTATGAACATTTGAACATCTTGGCCATGTTCTGTTATAATCTCCACCCGGCACAGCCAGAAGAGGACTGCCACCCCACATAGCCTGGTTTCTCTCTAGGTTTCTATCTAGGTTTTGGCCTTTCTAGGGAGTTTTTCCTAGCCACCGTGCTTCTACACATGCATTGTTTGCTGTTTGGGGTTTTAGGCTGGGTTTCTGTACAGCACTTTGAGATATCAGCTGATGTACGAAGGGCTATATACATACATTTGATTTGATTTGTGTCTACAGCATTGTGACGTAGTTTTACGCATTTATGTTAAAGAATACCCGTAAGCGGCTACATTGTGTAAGTGGTCACCTGATGGCTCTCAGAGTGATTCTCGCGTAAAATACAGAGGTATCCATTTTTCCAATCGGTCCTACTGAAAAACCAATTGTCTCGGTAGATATATTATCGAATAGATATTTGAAAAAAACCTTGAGGATTGATTATAAACATCGTTTGCCATGTTTCTGTCGATATTATGGAGCTAATTTGGAATATTTTTCGCCGTTTTCGTGACCGCAATTTCCGGTCGATTTCTCAGCCAAACGTGAAGAACAAACGGAGCTATTTCGCCTACAAAACTAATATTTTGGGAAAAAAGGAATATTGGCTATCTAACTGGGAGTCTCGTGAGTGAAAACATCCGAAGCTCATCAAAGGTAAACGATTTAATTTGATTGCTTTTCTGATTTTCGTGACCAAGTTACTTGCTGCTAGCTGGACATAATGCTATGCTAGGCTATCGATAAACTTACACAAATGCTTGTCTTGCTTTGGCTGTAAAGCATATTTTGAAAATCTGAGATGACAGGGTGATTAACAAAAGGCTAAGCTGTGTCTCAATATATTTCACTTGTGATTTTCATGAATAGGAATATTTTCTAGTAATATTTATGTCCGTTGCATTATACTAATTAGTGTCAGTCGATGATTACGCTCCCGGATCCAGGATGGGGAGTATCAAGAGGTTTTAATACAGGTAACGAGTGGAGGACAGAGGAGCCTTTTAAAGAAGAGGTTAAAGGTCTGTGAGAGCCAGAAATCTTGCTTGTTTGTAGGTGACCAAGTACTTCATTTCCACCATAATTTACAAAACAATTCATTAAAAATCCTACAATGTGATTTTCTGGATTTTTTCTCTCTCATTTTGTCTGTCATAGTTTAAGTGTACCTATGATGAAAATTACAGGCCTCTCTCATCTTTTTAAGTGGGAGAACTTGCACAATTGGTGGCTGACTAAATACATTTTTGCCCCACTGTATCTACAGTACTAAACCAATGTGTATGTATAGTGTGTGTGTGTGTGTGTGTGTGTGTGTGTGTGTGTGTGTGTGTGTGTGTGTGTGTGTGTGTGTGTGTGTGTGTGTGTGTGTGTGTGTGTGTGTGTGTGTGTGTGTGTGTGTGTGTGTGTGTGTGTATATATACGTATGCATGTGTCTGTGCCAATGTTTGTGTTGCTTCACAGTCCCCGCTGTTCCATAAGTGGTTTTATTTATCTGTTTTTTTATCTAATTTTTCTGCTTGTGTCAGTTTCTCAATGTGGAATAGTGTTCCATGTAGTCATGGCTCTATGTACAGTAGTTCTGTGTGCCTCCCATAGTCTGTTCTGGACTTGGGGATGTGAAGAGACCTCTTGTGGCTTGTCTTGTGTGGTATTAATGGGTGTCCGAGCTATGTGCCAGTAGATTAGATAGACAGTTGGTGCATTCAACATGTCAATACATCTCATAATTATAAGTAGTGATGAAGTCAATCTCTCCTCCACTTTCAGCCAGGAGAGATTGATATGCATATTATTAATATTAGCTCTATACTTCTATAGACTTCTCCCCCATCTTAGCTACTACTGCATCAATATGTTTTGCCCATGACAGTTTACAATCTAGGGTTACTCCAAGCAATTTAGTCTTCTCAACTTGCCCAATTTCCACATTATTTATTACAATATTTAGTTGAGGTTTAGGGTTTAGTGGGTGTTTTGCTCCAAATACAATGCTCATATTTTTAGAAATATTCAGGGCTAATTTATTCCTTGCCACCCACTCTAAAACTAACTGCAGCTCTTTGTTGAGTGATGCAGTCATTTCAGTCGCTATAGTAGCTGACATGTATAGTGTTGAGTCATCCACATACATAGACACTCTGGCTTTACTCAAAGTCAGTGGCATGTCATTAGTAAAAATTGAATAAGGCAAGGGGCCTAAACATCTATCCTGGGGAATTCCTGATTCTAACTGGATTATATTTGAGAGGCTTCCATTAAAGAACACCCTATGTGTTCTGTTAGACAAGTAACTCTTGATCCACATTGTAGCAGGGGTTGTAAAGCCATAAAACGTGTTTTTTTCAGCAACAGACTATGATCAATAATGTCAAAAGCTGCACTGAAGTCTAACAAGACAGCCCCCACAATAACATTTTCATCAATTTCTCATCAGTCATTTGTGTAAGTGCTGTGCTTGTTGAGTGTCCTTCCCTATAAGCATGCTGAACTTCTGTTGTCAATTTGTTTACTGTGAAATAGCATTGAATCTGGTCAAACACAATTTTTTCCAGAAGTTTACTAAGGGTTGGTAACAGGCTGATTGGTATGCAATTTGAACCAGTAAAGGGGGCTTTACTATTCTTGGGTAGCGGAATGACTTTAGATTCCCGCCAGGCCTGAGGGCACACGCTCTCTAGTAGCCTTAAATTGAAGATGTGGCAAATAGGAGTGACAATATCGTCTGCTATTATCCTCAGTATTTTTCCATACAGATTGTCAGATCCCGGTGGCTTGTCATTGTTGATAGACAACAATAATTCTTCACCTCTTCCACGCTGACTTTACGGAATTCAAAGTACAATTCTTGTCTTTCATAATTTGGTCCGATATACTTGGATGTGTAGTGTCAGTGTTTGTTGCTGGCATGTCATCCCTAAGTACACTTATCTTGCCAATGAAAAGTCATTAAAGTTATTTGCAATATCAGCGGGCTTTGTGGTGAATGAGCCATCTGATTCAGTGAATGAAGGAGCCGAGTTGGCTTTTTTTTCACAAAAATTCATTTAAGGTGCCCCAAAGCTTTTTACTATCATTCTTTATATAATGTATCTTTGTTTTAATCAATCAATCAATCAAATGTATTTATAAAGCCCTTCTTAAATCGGCTGATGTCACAAAGTGCTGTATAGAAACCCAGCCTAAAACCCCAAACAGCAAGCAATGCAAGTGTAGAAGCACGGTAGCTAGGAAAAACTCCCTAGAAAGGCTAGAACTTAGGAAGAAACCTAGAGAAGAACCAGGCTATGAGGGGTGGCCAGTCCTCTTCTGGCTGTGTCGTGTGGAAAGTATAACAGAACATGGCCAAGATGCCAAGCAGGGTTAAATAATAATAATAATCACAGTGGTTGTCGAGGGTGCAACAGGTCAGCACCTCAGGAGTTAATGTCAGTTGACTTTTCGTAGCCGAACATTCAGAGTATCTCTACGGCTCCTGCTGTCTCTAGAGAGTTGAAAACAGCAGGTCTGGAACAGGTAGCAAGTCCGGTGAACATGTTAGGGTTCCATAGCCGCAGGCAGAACAGTTGAAACTGGAGCAGCAGCATGGCCAGGTGGACTGGGGACAGCAAGGAGTCATCAGGCCAGGTAGTCTTGAGGCATGTTCCTAGGTCTCAGGTCCTCTGAGAGAGAGAAAGAGAGAAAGGGAGAAATAGAGAGAGAATTAGAGATAGCATACTTAAATTCACACAGGACACTGGAAAAGACAGGATAAATACTTCAGATATAAAAGACTGACCCTTGCCCCCGACAAATAAACTACTGCAGCATAAATACTGGAGGCTGTGACAGGAGGGGTCGGGAGACACTGTGGCCCCGTCCGAGGACACCCCGGACAGGGCCAAACAGGAACGATATAACCCCACCCACTTTGCCAAAGCACAGCCCCACAGAACTTGTTCTCAACTAGCCTACCTGGTTAAATAAAGGTGAAATAAAAAATAAAATAAAAATCTTCAACCACCAACTTACCATCCTGAGACAAGGCCGAGTATAGCCCACAAAGATCTTAGCCACAGCACAACCCAAGGGGCGCCAATCGGTTCAGGAAGATCACGTCAGTGACTCAAGGGATGCATCCCTCCTAAGGACAGGATAGAAGAGCACCAGTAAGCCAGTGACTCAGCCCCTGTAATAGGGTTAGAGGGGCGGCAGGGTAGCCTAGTGGTTAGAGCGTTGGACTAGTGACCGGAAGGTTGCAAGTTCAAACCCCCGAGCTGACAAGGTACAAATCTGTCGTTCTGCCCCTGAACAGGCAGTTAACCCACTGTTCCTAGGCCGTCATTGAAAATAAGAATTTGTTCTTAACTGACTTGCCTGGTTAAATAAAGGTAAAAAAAAAAAAAAAAAGGCAGAGAATCCCTGTGGAGAGAGAGACAGCAAGGGCGTTGCTCCAGTATCTTTCCATTCACCTTCACACTCCTGGTCCAGTCTACACTCAATCATAGGACCTACTGAAGAGACGAGTCTTCAATAAAGACTTAATTGTTGAGACCAAGTCTGCGTCTCTCACATGGATAGGCAGAACATTCCATAAAAATTGAGCTCTATAGGAGAAAGCCCTGCCTCCAGCTGTTTTCTTGGGACAGTAAGGAGGCCTGCTTCTTGTGACCGTAGCATACGTGTAGGTATGTACGGCAGGACCAAATTGGAAAGATAGGTAGGAGCAAGCCCATGTAATGCTTTGTAGGTTAGCATTAAAATCTTGAAACGTTTCATAGTGTAGTTACTTTTTCTTTAGTTTAGTCACATGATTTCTTACATTTGCAGTACCTTTGCCAATCAGTTGGACTGCCAGACTTAATTGCCATACCTTTTGCCTAATCCCTCTCAATCATACAATTGTTCAATTCCTCATCAATCCAAAGGGATTTAACCATTTTCTACAGTAATTTTCTTAAAGGGCAGCTTGATGATAGCCAGTCAATATTTAAATCACCCTGAAAATATACTTCTCGGTTGATATCACATACATTATCAAGCATTTCACATATATTATCCAGATACTGACTGTTAGCACTTGGTGGTCTATAGCAGCTTACCACAATAATGGGCTTTAGGTGAGGCAGATGAACCTGTAGCCATATTATTTCAACAGTATTTAACATTAGATCATCTCTAAGCTTTACAGGAATGTGGTTCTGAATATAGACACCGCCTCCGTTGGCATTTCTGTCTTTTCGGTAGATGTTATAATCATGTATTGCTACCACTGTATCAGGTATTATCTAAGTGAGTTTCAGAATATGAATGTCATCTGTTACAAGCAAGTTATTGACTTCAAGGACTTTGTTTCTTAGGCTACATATGTTAATATGGGCTATTTTAGCACTTTTCTGGGTTGCTTGATTGTTTTTAGTGCTTTACTGGGAAGCTTATCAGAGGTAGACTTACTCATGTTATTTACATTGGAGCTGAGTGCAGGGTGAGCTGCATAAAGTGGTCCCCCTACTATTGCACACCACCTCAGTGCTAGCAGCGTAACTGGTTTATAGGCTCAAGATGACTACTTACAGTAGTTGTAGGATAAACCGATGTACACTACCGTTCGAAAGATTGGGGTCACTTAAAAATGTCCTTGTTTTTTAAAGAAAATAAAAATAAAAAGTCCATTAAAATAACATCAAATTGATCAGAAATAGAGTGTAGACATTGGTAAAGTTGTAAATGACCTTTGTAGCTGGAAATGGCTGATTTTTAATGGAATATCTACATAGGCATACAGAGGCCCATTATCAGAAACCATCACTCCTGTGTTCCAATGGCATGTTGTGTTAGCTAATCCAAGTTTATAATTTTAAAAGGCTAATTGATCATTAGAAAACCCTTTTGCAATTATGTTAGCACAGCTGAAAACTGTTGTTCTGATTAAAGAAGCAATAAAACTGGCGTTCTAGGTGAGTAGGTGAGTATTTGGAGCATCAGCATTTGTGGGTTCGATTACAGGCTCAAAATAGTCAGAAGCAAAGAACTTTCTTCTGAAGCTCGTCAGTCTATTCTTATTCTGAGAAATGAAGGATATCCCATGTGTGAAATTGCCAAGAAACTGAAGATCTCGTACAACACTAAGTACTACTACCTTTACAGAACAACGCAAACTGGCTCTAACCAGAGTAAAAAGAGGAGTGGGAGGCCCCGTTGCACACATGAGCAAGAGGACATGTACATTAGAGTGTCTAGTTTGAGAAATAGACGCCTCACAAGTCCGCAATTGGCAGCTTCATTAAATAGTAGCCGCAAAACACCAGTTTCAACGTCAACTGTGAAGAAGCAACTCTGGGATGCTGGCCTTCTAGGCAAAGAAAAAAAAGTTGTAAAGAAAAAGCCATGTCTCCAACTGGCCAATAAACATAAAAGATTAAGATGGGCAAAAGAACACAGACACTGGACAGCGGACGATTTTTAAAAAGTGTTATGTACAGACAAAAATAAGTTTGAGGTGTTCGGATCACAAAGGAGAACATTCGTGAGATGTAGAAAAAAAATGAAAATATGCTGGAGGAGTACTTGACACCATCTGTCAAGCTTGGTGGAGGCAATGTGATGGTCTGGGGGTGCTTTGGGTTGGTAAAGGGGGAGATTTGTACAGGGTAAATAGGGATCTTGAAGAAGGAAGGCTATCACTCCATTTTGCAACACCATGCCATACCCTATGGACAGCACTTAATTGGAGCCAATTTCCTCCTACAACAGAACAATGATCCAAAGCACAGCTCCAAACTATGCAAGAACGATTTAGGGAAGAAGCAGTCAGCTGGTATTCTGTCTATAATGGAGTGGCCAGCAGTCACTGGATCTCAACCCTGTTGAGCTGTTGTGGGAGCAGCTTGACCGTATGGTAAGTAAGAAGTGCCCATCAACCCAATCCAACTTGTGGGCGGTGCTTCAGGATGCATGGGGTGAAATCTCTTCAGATTACCTCAACAAATTGACAATTAGAATGCCAAAGGTCTGCAAGTCTGTAATTGCTGCAAATGGAAGATTCTATGACAAAAGCAGTTTGAAGGACACAATTATTATTTAAATTAAAAATCATTATTTAAAACCTTGTCAATGTCTTGACTATATTTCCTATTCATTTTGCAACTCATTTCATGTATGTTTTCATGGAAAACAAGGAAATGTTTAAGTAACCCCAAACTTTTGAACGGTAGTGTATTCGGTGCAATTAGGGGTACATAAATTAAATTACTTACATTGTGTTTGACAATGCCCCTAAGATCATGTATATTTGATGCAGCATTATGACGACTCATTGTCACAATGGAAGGGATTAACTGAGCTGGTCTTGGATCATTTAACAGTCATTGCTTCAATGCAGCCTTTAAATGCGAGTCCAAAACCAAAAAGATTTGGATGGACTCCGTCATTCCTGTAAAGTATCTTCTGTTTCCAGAAGGTGTCAAAGTTATCAATAAAAGTGACTCCAGCAGAGTTATAGTAGTATTTTAGCCAGATGTGTAATGCCAGCAGTCTGCTGGATCTAGCACACCAATGATGGTACTGGACCTGAAATTATTGGACATTTTTGGAGTCTTTTAATGCTAAAATCAGTTCTTTAAAATCCATCAATGTTCCGAGCTAGCACTCCTGATGTCGTTTAACCCCACATGGACAACGACAGAGTCAGCTCCCGGCATCTGGGGTAGAACAGTCTGAAGCAGCCTTGTGATGTCCTGTACTCATGCTCCTGGGTAGAACAGTCTGAAGCAGCCTTGTGATGTCCTGTACTCATGCTCCTGGGTAGAACAGTCTGAAGCAGGTTTGTTATGTCCTGTACTCATGCTCCTGGGTAGAACAGTCTGAAGCAGGCTTGTTATGGCCTGTACTCATGCTCCTGGGTAGAACAGTCTGAAGCAGGCTTGTTATTGTCCTGTACTCATGCTCCTGGGTAGAACAGTCTGAAGCAGCCTTGTGATGTCCTGTACTCATGCTCCTGGGTAGAACAGTCTGAAGCAGCCTTGTTATTGTCCTGTACTCATGCTCCTGGGTAGAACAGTCTGAAGCAGGCTTGTTATTGTCCTGTACTCATGCTCCTGGGTAGAACAGTCTGAAGCAGCCTTGTGATGTCCTATACTCATGCTCCTGGGTAGAACAGTCTGAAGCAGCCTTGTTATTGTCCTGTACTCATGCTCCTGCGTAGAACAGTCTGAAGCAGCCTTGTTATGTCCTGTACTCATGCTCCTGGGTAGAACAGTCTGAAGCAGCCTTGTTATGTCCTGTACTCATGCTCCTGGGTAGAACAGTCTGAAGCAGCCTTGTTATGTCCTGTACTCATGCTCCTGGGTAGAACAGTCTGAAGCAGCCTTGTTATTGTCCTGTACTCATGTTCCTGGGTAGAACAGTCTGAAGCAGGCTTGTTATGTCCTGTACTCATGCTCCTGCGTAGAACAGTCTGAAGCAGCCTTGTTATTGTCCTGTACTCATGCTCCTGCGTAGAACAGTCTGAAGCAGCCTTGTTATGTCCTGTACTCATGCTCCTGGGTAGAACAGTCTGAAGCAGCCTTGTTATGTCCTGTACTCATGCTCCTGGGTAACAGTCTGAACAGTTGTTATGTCCTGTAATGCAGGTAGAACAGTCTGAAGCAGTTGTTATTGTCCTGTACTCATGCTCCTGGGTAGAACAGTCTGAAGCAGCCTTGTTATGTCCTATACTCATGCTCCTGGGTAGAACAGTCTGAAGCAGCCTTGTTATGTCCTGTACTCATGCTCCTGGGTAGAACAGTCTGAAGCAGGCTTGTTATGTCCTGTACTCATGCTCCTGGGTAGAACAGTCTGAAGCAGCCTTGTTATGTCCTGTACTCATGCTCCTGGGTAGAACAGTCTGAAGCAGCCTTGTTATGTCCTGTACTCATGCTCCTGGGTAGAACAGTCTGAAGCAGCCTTGTTATTGTCCTGTACTCATGCTCCTGGGTAGAACAGTCTGAAGCAGGCTTGTTATGTCCTGTACTCATGCTCCTGGGTAGAACAGTCTGAAGCAGCCTTGTTATTGTCCTGTACTCATGCTCCTGCGTAGAACAGTCTGAAGCAGCCTTGTTATGTCCTGTACTCATGCTCCTGGGTAGAACAGTCTGAAGCAGCCTTGTTATGTCCTGTACTCATGCTCCTGGGTAGAACAGTCTGAAGCAGCCTTGTTATGTCCTGTACTCATGCTCCTGGGTAGAACAGTCTGAAGCAGCCTTGTTATGTCCTGTACTCATGCTCCTGGGTAGAACAGTCTGAAGCAGCCTTGTTATGTCCTGTACTCATGCTCCTGGGTAGAACAGTCTGAAGCAGGCTTGTTATTGTCCTGTACTCATGTTCCTGGGTAGAACAGTCTGAAGCAGGCTTGTTATGTCCTGTACTCATGCTCCTGGGTAGAACAGTCTGAAGCAGCCTTGTTATGTCCTGTACTCATGCTCTCCTGAACAGTCTGAGAACAGTCTGAAACAGTCAGCCTTGTTATGTCCTGTACTCATGCTCCTGGGTAGAACAGTCTGAAGCAGCCTTGTTATGTCCTGTACTCATGCTCCTGGGTAGAACAGTCTGAAGCAGCCTTGTTATGTCCTGTACTCATGCTCCTGGGTAGAACAGTCTGAAGCAGCCTTGTTATTGTCCTGTACTCATGCTCCTGCGTAGAACAGTCTGAAGCAGCCTTGTTATTGTCCTGTACTCATGCTCCTGGGTAGAACAGTCTGAAGCAGCCTTGTTATGTCCTGTACTCATGCTCCTGGGTAGAACAGTCTGAAGCAGCCTTGTTATGTCCTGTACTCATGCTCCTGGGTAGAACAGTCTGAAGCAGCCTTGTTATGTCCTGTACTCATGCTCCTGGGTAGAACAGTCTGAAGCAGCCTTGTTATGTCCTGTACTCATGCTCCTGGGTAGAACAGTCTGAAGCAGCCTTGTTATGTCCTGTACTCATGCTCCTGGGAACAGTAGAACAGTCTGAAACAGCAGCCTTGTTATGTCCTGTACTCATGCTCCTGGGTAGAACAGTCTGAAGCAGCCTTGTTATGTCCTGTACTCATGCTCCTGGGTAGAACAGTCTGAAGCAGCCTTGTTATTGTCCTGTACTCATGTTCCTCCTGGGTAGAACAGTCTGAAGCAGCCTTGTTATGTCCTGTACTCATGCTCCTGGGTAGAACAGTCTGAAGCAGCCTTGTTATGTCCTGTACTCATGCTCCTGGGTAGAACAGTCTGAAGCAGCCTTGTTATGTCCTGTACTCATGCTCCTGAAGCAGCCTTGTTATGTCCTGTAATGCAGTCTGAAGCAGCCTTGTTATTGTCCTGTACTCATGCTCCTGCGTAGAACAGTCTGAAGCAGCCTTGTTATGTCCTGTACTCATGCTCCTGGGTAGAACAGTCTGAAGCAGCCTTGTTATGTCCTGTACTCATGCTCCTGCGTAGAACAGTCTGAAGCAGCCTTGTTATTGTCCTGTACTCATGCTCCTGGGTAGAACAGTCTGAAGCAGCCTTGTTATTGTCCTATACTCATGCTCCTGGGTAAAACAGTCTGAAGCAGCCTTGTGATGTCCTGTACTAATGCTCCTGGGTAGTACAGTCTGAAGCAGGCTTGTTATGGCCTGTACTCATGCTCCTGGGTAGAACAGTCTGAAGCAGGCTTGTTATTGTCCTGTACTCATGCTCCTGGGTAGAACAGTCTGAAGCAGCCTTGTGATGTCCTGTACTCATGCTCCTGGGTAGAACAGTCTGAAGCAGGCTTGTTATTGTCCTGTACTCATGCTCCTGGGTAGAACAGTCTGAAGTAGGCTTGTTATTGTCCTGTACTCATGCTCCTGGGTAGAACAGTCTGAAGCAGCCTTGTGATGTCCTGTACTCATGCTCCTGGGTAGAACAGTCTGAAGCAGCCTTGTTATTGTCCTGTACTCATGCTCCTGCGTAGAACAGTCTGAAGCAGCCTTGTTATGTCCTGTACTCATGCTCCTGGGTAGAACAGTCTGAAGCAGCCTTGTTATGTCCTGTACTCATGCTCCTGGGTAGAACAGTCTGAAGCAGCCTTGTTATGTCCTGTACTCATGCTCCTGGGTAGAACAGTCTGAAGCAGCCTTGTTATGTCCTGTACTCATGCTCCTGGGTAGAACAGTCTGAAGCAGCCTTGTTATGTCCTGTACTCATGCTCCTGGGTAGAACAGTCTGAAGCAGGCTTGTTATTGTCCTGTACTCATGTTCCTGGGTAGAACAGTCTGAAGCAGGCTTGTTATGTCCTGTACTCATGCTCCTGGGTAGAACAGTCTGAAGCAGCCTTGTTATGTCCTGTACTCATGCTCCTGCGTAGAACAGTCTGAAGCAGCCTTGTTATTGTCCTGTACTCATGCTCCTGAGTAGAACAGTCTGAAGCAGCCTTGTTATATCCTGTACTCATGCTCCTGGGTAGAACAGTCTGAAGCAGCCTTGTTATGTCCTGTACTCATGCTCCTGGGTAGAACAGTCT
This sequence comes from Oncorhynchus masou masou, assembly GCF_036934945.1. Taxonomy (NCBI): domain Eukaryota; kingdom Metazoa; phylum Chordata; class Actinopteri; order Salmoniformes; family Salmonidae; genus Oncorhynchus; species Oncorhynchus masou. The sequence goes on along the minus strand of NC_088239.1, from coordinate 66,398,539 downwards.
GAAGCAGCCTTGTTATGTCCTGTACTCATGCTCCTGGGTAGAACAGTCTGAAGCAGCCTTGTTATTGTCCTGTACTCATGCTCCTGCGTAGAACAGTCTGAAGCAGCCTTGTTATTGTCCTGTACTCATGCTCCTGCGTAGAACAGTCTGAAGCAGCCTTGTTATGTCCTGTAGTCATGCTCCTGGGTAGAACAGTCTGAAGCAGCCTTGTTATTGTCCTGTACTCATGCTCCTGCATAGAACAGTCTGAAGGAGCCTTGTTATTGTCCTGTACTCATGCTCCTGGGTAGAACAGTCTGAAGCAGCCTTGTTATGTCCTGTACTCATGCTCCTGGGTAGAACAGTCTGAAGCAGCCTTGTGATGTCCTGTACTAATGCTCCTGGGTAGTACAGTCTGAAGCAGGCTTGTTATGGCCTGTACTCATGCTCCTGGGTAGAACAGTCTGAAGCAGGCTTGTTATTGTCCTGTACTCATGCTCCTGGGTAGAACAGTCTGAAGCAGCCTTGTGATGTCCTGTACTCATGCTCCTGGGTAGAACAGTCTGAAGCAGCCTTGTTATTGTCCTGTACTCATGCTCCTGGGTAGAACAGTCTGAAGTAGGCTTGTTATTGTCCTGTACTCATGCTCCTGGGTAGAACAGTCTGAAGCAGCCTTGTGATGTCCTGTACTCATGCTCCTGGGTAGAACAGTCTGAAGCAGCCTTGTTATTGTCCTGTACTCATGCTCCTGCGTAGAACAGTCTGAAGCAGCCTTGTTATGTCCTGTACTCATGCTCCTGGGTAGAACAGTCTGAAGCAGCCTTGTTATGTCCTGTACTCATGCTCCTGGGTAGAACAGTCTGAAGCAGCCTTGTTATGTCCTGTACTCATGCTCCTGGGTAGAACAGTCTGAAGCAGCCTTGTTATGTCCTGTACTCATGCTCCTGGGTAGAACAGTCTGAAGCAGCCTTGTTATGTCCTGTACTCATGCTCCTGGGTAGAACAGTCTGAAGCAGGCTTGTTATTGTCCTGTACTCATGTTCCTGGGTAGAACAGTCTGAAGCAGGCTTGTTATGTCCTGTACTCATGCTCCTGGGTAGAACAGTCTGAAGCAGCCTTGTTATGTCCTGTACTCATGCTCCTGGGTAGAACAGTCTGAAGCAGCCTTGTTATTGTCCTGTACTCATGCTCCTGCGTAGAACAGTCTGAAGCAGCCTTGTTATTGTCCTGTACTCATGCTCCTGCGTAGAACAGTCTGAAGCAGCCTTGTTATGTCCTGTAGTCATGCTCCTGGGTAGAACAGTCTGAAGCAGCCTTGTTATTGTCCTGTACTCATGCTCCTGCATAGAACAGTCTGAAGGAGCCTTGTTATTGTCCTGTACTCATGCTCCTGGGTAGAACAGTCTGAAGCAGCCTTGTTATGTCCTGTACTCATGCTCCTGGGTAGAGCAGTCTGAAGCAGCCTTGTGATGTCCTGTACTCATGCTCCTGCGTAGAACAGTCTAAAGCAGCCTTGTTATGTCCTGTACTCATGCTCCTGGGTAGAACAGTCTGAAGCAGCCTTGTTATGTCCTGTACTCATGCTCCTGCGTAGAACAGTCTGAAGCAGCCTTGTTATGTCCTGTACTCATGCTCCTGGGTAGAACAGTCTGAAGCAGCCTTGTTATGTCCTGTACTCATGCTCCTGGGTAGAACAGTCTGAAGCAGCCTTGTTATGTCCTGTACTCATGCTCCTGGGTAGAACAGTCTGAAGCAGCCTTGTTATTGTCCTGTACTCATGTTCCTGGGTAGAACAGTCTGAAGCAGGCTTGTTATGTCCTGTACTCATGCTCCTGCGTAGAACAGTCTGAAGCAGCCTTGTTATTGTCCTGTACTCATGCTCCTGCGTAGAACAGTCTGAAGCAGCCTTGTTATGTCCTGTACTCATGCTCCTGGGTAGAACAGTCTGAAGCAGCCTTGTTATGTCCTGTACTCATGCTCCTGCGTAGAACAGTCTGAAGCAGCCTTGTTATTGTCCTGTACTCATGCTCCTGGGTAGAACAGTCTGAAGCAGCCTTGTTATTGTCCTATACTCATGCTCCTGGGTAGAACAGTCTGAAGCAGCCTTGTGATGTCCTGTACTAATGCTCCTGGGTAGTACAGTCTGAAGCAGGCTTGTTATGGCCTGTACTCATGCTCCTGGGTAGAACAGTCTGAAGCAGGCTTGTTATTGTCCTGTACTCATGCTCCTGGGTAGAACAGTCTGAAGCAGCCTTGTGATGTCCTGTACTCATGCTCCTGGGTAGAACAGTCTGAAGCAGCCTTGTTATTGTCCTGTACTCATGCTCCTGGGTAGAACAGTCTGAAGTAGGCTTGTTATTGTCCTGTACTCATGCTCCTGGGTAGAACAGTCTGAAGCAGCCTTGTGATGTCCTGTACTCATGCTCCTGGGTAGAACAGTCTGAAGCAGCCTTGTTATTGTCCTGTACTCATGCTCCTGCGTAGAACAGTCTGAAGCAGCCTTGTTATGTCCTGTACTCATGCTCCTGGGTAGAACAGTCTGAAGCAGCCTTGTTATGTCCTGTACTCATGCTCCTGGGTAGAACAGTCTGAAGCAGCCTTGTTATGTCCTGTACTCATGCTCCTGGGTAGAACAGTCTGAAGCAGCCTTGTTATGTCCTGTACTCATGCTCCTGGGTAGAACAGTCTGAAGCAGCCTTGTTATGTCCTGTACTCATGCTCCTGGGTAGAACAGTCTGAAGCAGGCTTGTTATTGTCCTGTACTCATGTTCCTGGGTAGAACAGTCTGAAGCAGGCTTGTTATGTCCTGTACTCATGCTCCTGGGTAGAACAGTCTGAAGCAGCCTTGTTATGTCCTGTACTCATGCTCCTGCGTAGAACAGTCTGAAGCAGCCTTGTTATTGTCCTGTACTCATGCTCCTGAGTAGAACAGTCTGAAGCAGCCTTGTTATGTCCTGTACTCATGCTCCTGGGTAGAACAGTCTGAAGCAGCCTTGTTATGTCCTGTACTCATGCTCCTGGGTAGAACAGTCTGAAGCAGCCTTGTTATGTCCTGTACTCATGCTCCTGGGTAGAACAGTCTGAAGCAGCCTTGTTATTGTCCTGTACTCATGCTCCTGCGTAGAACAGTCTGAAGCAGCCTTGTTATTGTCCTGTACTCATGCTCCTGCGTAGAACAGTCTGAAGCAGCCTTGTTATGTCCTGTAGTCATGCTCCTGGGTAGAACAGTCTGAAGCAGCCTTGTTATTGTCCTGTACTCATGCTCCTGCATAGAACAGTCTGAAGGAGCCTTGTTATTGTCCTGTACTCATGCTCCTGGGTAGAACAGTCTGAAGCAGCCTTGTTATGTCCTGTACTCATGCTCCTGGGTAGAACAGTCTGAAGCAGCCTTGTGATGTCCTGTACTCATGCTCCTGCGTAGAACAGTCTAAAGCAGCCTTGTTATGTCCTGTACTCATGCTCCTGGGTAGAACAGTCTGAAGCAGCCTTGTTATGTCCTGTACTCATGCTCCTGCGTAGAACAGTCTGAAGCAGCCTTGTTATGTCCTGTACTCATGCTCCTGCGTAGAACAGTCTGAAGCAGCCTTGTTATGTCCTGTACTCATGCTCCTGGGTAGAACAGTCTGAAGCAGCCTTGTTATGTCCTGTACTCATGCTCCTGCGTAGAACAGTCTGAAGCAGCCTTGTTATGTCCTGTACTCATGCTCCTGGGTAGAACAGTCTGAAGCAGCCTTGTTATGTCCTGTACTCGTGCTCTTGGGTACCACAGGGTTTTTGCCTCTGGGACCAAGACGTGTCTCACCATAGAGCTTCCAGATCCGATTTTGATTGGAAAGCCACCAAGGACAAAGGCGCCGGAACCTCTGGATCCAGGGCGGCAAAGCTGTTTCTGGTCTGTGTCAGTTCCGGGCTCAACATCCATGGAGACCTCCGTTGCCACCCCCATGGCTGGTTGGTTGGGTTGAGAACAGCTCCTTTCTCCATGGAAGGGGTAGACCCCTTCGGGGATGGAACCCTGCCTATAACTGGTCAGTTGGCTGTGGAGAGCCAACACGGCGGTGAAACTTACGATAGACCAGAGCGGCATCAGGCTACCAGGGTAGAAGAAAAAAAAATGCTGGATTTGGGTTCCCCAGTAGCTTATGTAGTTTTCTACTTGCTTGCTAAGAGTAGCTACTTTGCTCCTGTAGTCCTCTGCAAGAAAGCAGTTGCTGCATTGAAAGTCAGCGCGGTCCACATTATCCCAGGAACAAAGCAAAGTAAACACAGCTCCTGCAATGCTGGAAACGCTCAATAGCGGCCTCCATTTGAGACCGTCAAGCCAGCTAGGCTAGCTGGGCTTTCGCGTCTCTCCCCCTACATGGAATCTGGCAGGATTCCCTCACAGCAATATAGCCCAACAGAGCCGGAGGATTCAAAATAGAATAAAAGTATATAAAACACTGTCAGCTTTTAAACCAAGGTCTTTAGTTCAGGATTCGGCCTTCAACATCATTCAACAACAACAAACATACGTCACACTCTGATGACATAGGGATTGACACTGTTCCTTGGATAATACAAGTGTCAGCACGCACCCCTGCCTCACACCAGTGCATACTATGAAGGGCACGACTCCTGCCTTGCTATGGCCATCCAAGCCATCATCCCATCATGGAACTTGCAAAGGATGTTAACACATTTGAGTGGACAGACAAATTTGAGTAGAATGGCCCATAGTGGTTCCCTGCTCACAGTTTCTAAGGCCTTGGAGAGGTCGACAAAGGCCATGAATGGATCTTGGTGTTGTTCAAGGCACTACTCCTGGAGTTTCCGTGCCACGAGTATCAATAGATACAATACTGTGGGAGGGTGGTGTCTAGATAGTTTTAGGGAGGTATAGTGTGTTGGTACATTTGTGGGTGTCTCTGTGTGTGCAAGTGTGTGTGTGTGCATGCGTGTGCATGTGCGTGTGTGTGCGCATGTGTGTGAGTGTGCGTGTGTGCTTGTGTGTCTGCGTGTGTGTAGTTCGGTTACACAGACAGATTTGTAGAGTTAGGTAACAGATATATCCTAGTTGTTATTGAGGACATTGTAAGCGCAGACATGAAGAGACAGAGATTTAATTTAATTTAATTTGAACATTCAGGGGGAACTAAGATAATATTAATGAGCTTTTTCTCTTTACATTTAGAACTCAGTTCTTCTCCTGCAGCACTTCTGCTTTTTCCCTTTTTTCTCCCTCTATTTTTGTCATTCTCTCTGTCGCTTTTTCTCTCACCCCTGACCCCATATACTCCCTCTCCTCCAAATCAAATCAAATACAATATTATTTGTCACATGTGCCGAAAGCAACACCTTACAAGGAAATGCTTACTTACAAGCCCTTAACCAACAGTGTAGTTCAAGAAATAGAGTTAAGAACGTATTCACTAAATAAAATCAAGTAAAAAGTAACACCGTACAATTACGTTACAATGACGAGGTCACTGTATTTACAGGTACTGAGTAAATGTGCGGGGTACAAGTTAGTCGAGGTCATTTGTACATGTAGGTAGGGGTAGAGTGACTATGCATAGATAATAAACTGTGAGTAGCAGCAGTGAAGAACACAAATGTCTGGGTGTATATTTGAAGCTGTTAAGGAGCCTTTTGGACCTAGAATTGGCGCTCCGGTACCACTTGCCGTGCGGTAGTAGAGAGAATAGTCCGTGACTTGGGTGACCCCCCCCCATCTCTCCATATTTCCCCTTCCCTTCTCCATCTCCCCCTCTCTTGCTGTATCTCTTTCCTCCTCCCCATCCCCTTCTCTGGGTCTGGGGGATTAAGGGGACAGTCAGTTCTGTAGATAGATTCGACTCACATTGAGTTCTTTCACTGCTCTGTCGTTCCCTACATTCTTCAGTCTGAGAGTGCCATTATTGAACTAGTTTGTGGTGTTGAGGGACACGAGGGGTGTTGTAAATTCATCAGTAATCAGTAAAGTCATCAGTAATTGGATCGTCTCTAACCAATCAGAGGATCAAAGCCAATGACTCATTTTCTAACCGAATTTACCCATGTGTGTTTTGGTTCTTGCCCAACCGATCGGTTTCTGGACGATGGCAATGAATGTGTTCGCATCCGGTGAAGGGTTGGCGAGGTAGAAACTAATGTCTGTGGGCATGGCGTAGTGTTTGGTCAGAGTCTCGGTAGCCAGGCAAGTAGATAGCAGGGGGTTTAGAATATTTAAAGCGTTCCAGTGAAATCAGCCCCACGTCTAGCTACTGAACGGCTGATAGTTAGTGTTGCCTATATATGTGTGTGTTGGTGTGTATGTGTGTGAGGGGAGGGGGGAGGGGGTTAACCTGTTGGAGACTCATTACCCAAATTCAAATGTGAGATGTGTTTATCCCAAAAGTACCAGATCTTACACAGAACCTTCCCTCCTGACTCCCCTCCACGTCTCTCCCCTCTTTTCTCCCTGTATTTTTCACTTCTTTCCGGTGTTTCTGGCGGTATCACCAGTTAAGTATAGGTCATTAGTGACTTTCTGATTAAGTTGATTCAGGTCTGATTCACTTTATAGCACTGAATGAGTTTTCTCACACATACACACATTCTTGTACGCACACACTAAGACACACACAAATGCACTCTCCTCAGACTGGGTGAGGACATAGACATGTGATACAGCACTAGGTTCAGGGGCATGTCTACTACTTTCATTGTTCATGCTGGTTTTATGTGTGTGTTTCTCTCTCTCTCTCTGCATTTCTCTCTCATACAAACACACAAAGTCCCACTCCATTTCAGGAATAGATTGCTGCCACCAGCGATCAGTTGTCACACACTGTTTAGACTAGCTCAACACCAGTGCAGTACCCTAGGTCGTGGGCACACACACACATACATATGCATGCACACAGCACTGGCCCTCCCGTTTCAGAGAGCTAATCAGGTGCTGCACACAAACAGCATTTGCAGATCAGAGAGTCTTCTGTGAACACTGTTCCACCCAACACACTGTATTTTTGTGTGCACACCAGGGGAGAATGACTGCCCCCTCTCATTGAAGCCACGTAAGTTCAAGGCCGACTGCTGTACTGCAGGCATTGTTAGAAGAAAACAGCATCCCCATTATAGTGAAATGGAAAGTGGCAATCTTTGTGATCAATTTGTGTAAATATGTACTCATTCAAGGGTTTTTCTTTATTTTCACTATTTTCTACATTGCAGAATAATAGTGAAGACATCAAAACTATGAAATAACACATATGGAATCATGTAGTAACCAAACAAGTGTTAAACAAATCAAAATATATTTTAGATTCTCAGTAGACACTTGATGACAGCTTTGCACACTCTTGGCATTCTCTCAACCAGATTCAACCAGGTAGTCACCTGGAATGTATTTCAACTAACAGGTGTGCCTTGTTCAAATTGAATTGTGGAATTTAATTCCTTCTTCATGCGTTTGAGCCAATCAGTTTTGTTGCAACAAGGTAGGAGTGGTATACAGAGGATTGCCCTATTTGGTAAAAGACCAAATCCATATTATGGCAAAAACAGCAAAGAGAAATGACAGTCCATCATTACGTTAAGACATGAAGGTCAGTCAATGCGGAACATTTCAAGAACTTTGAAGGTTTCTTCAAGTGCAGTCACAAAAACTAGCAAGCGCTATGATGTAATTGGATCTCATGAGGACTGCCACATGAAAGGAAGACCCAGAGTTACGTCTGCTGCAGAGGATAAGTTAATTAGAGTTACCAGCCTCAGAAACTGCAGCCCAAATAAATGCTAAGTAACAGACATATCTCAACATCAACTGTTCAGAGGAGTGCGTGAATCAGGCCTTCATGGTCGAATTGCTGCAAAGAAACCACTACTAAAGGACACCAATAATAATAAGAAAATTTCTTGGGCCAAGAAACACGACCAAAGGACATTAGAATGGTGGAAATCTGAACTTTGGTCTGATAAATCAACATTTGAGATTTTGGTTTTTGGTTCCAACGGATGATCTCTGCATGTGTAGTTCCCACCGTGAAACATGGAGGAGGAGGTGATGGTGTGGGGGTGCTTTTGTGGGGGTGCTTTTCTGTGGCGATATGCCATCCCATCTGGTTTGCGCTTAGTGGGACTATAATTGATTGAGTGCTGCATCAGATGACCTGGCCTCCACAATCACCCGACCTTAACCCAATTGAGATGATTTGGGACTAGTTGGGACACAGTGTGAAGGAAAAGCTGCCAACAAGTGCTCAGTATATGTGGGAACTCCTTCAAGACTGTTGGAAAAGCATTCCAGGTGAAGCTGGTTGAGAAAATGCCAAGAGTGTGCAAAGCTGTCATCAAGGCAAAGGGTGGCTACTTTAAAGAATCTAAAATTAAAAATACATTTTGATTTGTTTAACACTTTTTTTGGTTACTACATGATTCCATATGTGTTATTTCATAGTGTTGATGTCTTCACTATTATTTTACAACATAGAAAATAGTACAAAAAAAGAAAAGCCTTGAATGAGTAGGTGTGTCCAAATTATTGACTGGTACTCTATGTATGTATATGTATACATACATACATACATACATACATACATACATACATACATACATACATACATACATACATACATACATACATACATACATACATACATACATACATACATACATACATACATACATACATACATACATACATACATACAGTATATGCTGTACATATTTACACTAATACACCAGATGTATTGTATGTCCTTGAACCAATTATTTTTAAGTCGTACACAGAAGAAGTATAAGTTAGCTGCTTATGGAAGCCTGCAGTACTCTGGTCAGCCTTCAACTTCAATTATAGGCGAATTTAAACCCTACAGAGACAGAAGATTCTGAGTGTCACAAAAGGGCATCTAGTTGTAGTGCAAACCGACATTCGACGTACTCCCGTGCCACATGAAAATTGGAATGTGCTGTATCATTCCGTGCGCAGCCATGGGGACAGTGTTGTGTAGACATTGAAGCTCGCTTGGTTCGTTTATCTGTTCTATAGCCAAATTTAGCCTGCGGGGCGCCAGTAGGGGAACCCTGTTATATGCTATGCATCAAAGTAGCTTATATTGCATTGATAAGCAAATATAATTGTTCAGACAATGAACCAAACTGCAATGTAGCCGTATACCCCCCCAAAAGGTGTTTTGTTTAAAAATAATTACTAGTGATTCCAGGCTATTGGTAAAAAACAGCTTAGAGATATGTGATTTGCGTCTGTGAACCAAAACATGATGACATTCTATTTTTATCTGATATGGGAGTGAATACATTCACATCAAAATGGGATAAGGTTGTAGGTTACATTGGCAAGTATAAGAGTATTTTTCAGGGCAAATTATTTAATTATAAATCTGAATATTTCACATGGTGATGTGGGAAGCTAATCAACTTCTTTCTTCTCAAGCTAATCAACTTCAAATCACTTCAATTTCAAGATTGCTGTCTTGGTATAGCTTAGCATTAAATAAGCACTCTATTTTGCGTTGATAACCAACTTTAATCACAGCGACTGTTCAAACAATAAATCAAACAACATTGTAGCCTTATTAGAATCCAACAAAAAGGTATTTTACTTAGAAGTGAAAAAGTTAATTTTGGCTATTTTGAAACTTAAAACAGATAGCCTTGTGGTTTTTTTCCGTGACTAAAAATGATCACATTCTATTTTTAAATGATTACATTTTTTTATTTAACCTTTATTCCAGCAGGGAGTCATGCTGAGACCACGGTCTCTTTTGCAGATGAGCCCTGCATGAACACATCAATAAAAATCTAATTACACCGTACATACACTATATATAGAAAGTATGTCGACACCCCTACAAATTAGTTCAGTCACTTTCAATGTGGCACCGTCATGGGATGCCACCATTCCAACATAAATTTGTCAGTTCATCAGATTTCTGCACTGCTAGAGCTGCCCCAGGTCAACTGTAAGTGCTGTTATTGTGAAGTGGAACAACAACGGCTCAGCGGCGAAGTGGTAGACCACACAGAACGGGAGCGCCAAGTGATGAAGCACATAGCACGTAAAAATAGTCTGTCCTCCAGTAGCAACACTCACTACCGGGTTCCAAACTGCCTCTGGAAGCATCGTCAGCGCAGGAACTGTTTGTCAGGAGCTTCATAAAATGGGTTTGTTTCCATGTCTGAGCAGTCGCACATAAGCCTAAGTTCGCCATGCGCAATAGCAAGCGTCGGCTGGAGTGATGTAAAGCTTGCCGCCATTGAACTCTGGAGCAGTGGAAACGCGTTCCCTGGAGTGATGAACCACGCATCACCATATGGCAGTCTGATGGACGAATCTGGGTTTGGCGGATGCCAGGAGAACGCTACCTGCCCGAATGCATAGTGCCAACTGTACAGTTTGGTGGAGGAGGAATAATTGTCTGGGGCTGTTTTTTATGGTTCAGGCTAAGACACTTAGTTCCAGTGAAGGGACATCTTAAATCTACAGCATACAATGACATTCTAAACTATTCTGCGCGTCCAACTTTGTGGCAACAGTTTGAGGAAGGCCCTGTTCTGTTTCAACAAGACAATGCCCCTGTGCACAAAGCGAGGTCCATACAGAAATGGTTTGTTGAGAACGGTGTGGAAGACCTTGACTGGCCTGAAGAGAGAGCTGTTCTCTTCCCCATCAAACACCTTTGGGATGAATTGGAACGCAGACTGCGAGCCAGGCCTAACCACCCAACATCAGTGCCCGACTTCACTAATACTCTTGTGGCTGAATGGAAGCAAGTCCCCGCAGCAATGTTCCAACATTTAGTGGAAAGCCTTCCCAGAAAATTGGAGGCTGTTATAGCAGTGAAGGGGCGAACCAACCCCATATTTATGCATATGATTTTCGAATGAGATATTCAATGAGCAGGTGTCCACATACTTCTGCTACTTTTGGCTTCTGGAAGGAAATGCTGTCAGAATGCTCAACCGCTGTCGCTCATTCAGCCTACAGAAACTTTCAACCAGTTCTCGCCATGAAGCAACGAGTCGGAGTCAGAGGCCGAGCCTTCTCTGGTCTCTCCTCCACCCGTTAAGGGTCTGAGCTGCCAAAGCCTCTGACAAATTAAAAATTGTAGAAAAAGCTGCTGCGTAGCAACTCACTGCCTTCCTGAAGACAAACAATGTATACAAAATGCTTCAGTCTGGTTTAAGACCCCATCGTAGTACTGAGACTGCACTCGTGAAGGTGGTAAAATACCTTTTAATGGTGTCAGCTCGAGGCTCCGCATCTGTCCTTGTGCTCCTAGACCTTAGTGCGGCTTTTGACACCATCAATCACCACCACCTTTTGGAGAGATTGGAAACCCGAATTGGTAGACACGGACAAGTTCTGGCCTGGTTTATGTCTTATCTGTCGGAAAGGTATCAGTTTGAAACTGTGTTTCAGACATAAGGAAGTGGATGGTGGCAAATGTTTTACTTTTAAACTCGGACAAAACAGAGATGCTTGTTCTAGGTCCCGAGATACAAAGAGATCTTCTGTTGGATCTGATAATTAACCTTGATGGTTGTACAGTCATCTCAAATAAAAATGTGAAGGACCTCGGTGTTACTCTGGAGCCTGATCTCTCTTTTGAAGAACAAATCAAGCTTTTTTCCATCTTTGTAACAATAAAAAATCTGAAACATTATGTCAAAAAATGAGGCAAAAAAGCTAATCCATGCTTTTGTCACTTCTAGATTAGACAACTGCAATGCTCTACTTTCTGGTTACCTGGATAAAGCACTAAATTAACTTCAATTAGTGCTAAACACGGCTGCTAGAATCCTGACTAGAACCAAACAATGTGATCATATTAATCCAGTGCTTGTCTCTCTACACTGGCTTCCTGTTAAGGCAAGGGCTGATTTCAAGGTTTTACTGCTAACCTACAAAGCATTACATGGGCTATCTCTCCGATTTGGTCCTGCTGTACATACCTACACGTAGGCTTATGGTCACAAGACACAGGCCTCCTAATTGTCCCTAGAATTTTTAAGCAAACTGCTGGAGGCAGGGCTTTCTCCTACAGAATTCCATTTTTATGGAATGGTCTGCCTATCCATGTGAGAGATGCAGACTCGGTCTCAACCTTTTAGTCTTTATTGAAGACTAATTTCTTCAGTAGGACCTATGATTGAGTGTAGTCTGTCCCAGGGGTGTGAAGGTGAACGGAAAGGCACTGTAGCGACGAACTGCGCTTGCTGTCTCTGCCTGGCCGGTTCCCCTCTCTCCACTGGGATTCTCTGCCTCTAACCCTATTACAGGGGCTGAGTCACTGGCTTTCTGGTGATCTTCCATCCTGTCCCTAGGAGGGATGCATCCCTTGAGTCCCTTGAGTCACTGACGTGATCTTCCTGTCCGTGTTTGGCGCATTCATGCCGTGGGGAAATCCCTCGGATTTGTGCCGTGGGGAAATCTTTGTGGGCTATACTCAGCCTTGTCTCATGGTAGTAAGTTGGTGGTTTGAATATATCCCTCTACTGGTGTGGGGGCTGTACTTTGGAAAAGTAGGTGGGGTTATATCTTGCCTGGTTGGCCCTGTCCGGGGGTATCGTTGGACGGGGACGCTGTGTCTCCAAACCCCTCCTGTCTCAGCCTCCATTATTTATGCTACAATAGTTGATGCATTGTGGGGCTTGGGTTGGTCTGTTATATCTGGAGTATTTCTCCTGTCTTATCCGGTGTCCTGTGTGAACTTAAGTATGCACTCTCTAATTCTCTCTCTCTCCCTCCCCTCCCGGAGGACCTGAGCCCTGGGACTAACTGGTTATGCCTCAGGACTACCTGGCCTGATGACTCCTTGCTGTCCCCAGTTCACCTAGTCTTGCTGCTGCTCCACTTTAAACTGTTCTCCCTGTGGCAATGGAGCCCTAAACTGTTCATTGGAAGTGCGACCTTGTCCCAAACCTGCTGTTTACGACTCTCTCTTTCTCTACCACACCTAATGTCTCTAACTCTGAATGCTCGGCCATGAAAAGCCAACTGACATTTACTCCTGAGGTGCTGACCTGTTGCACCCTCTACAACCACTGTGACTATTATTATTATTTGACCCTGCTGGTCTTTTATGAATGTTTGAACATCTTGGACATGTACTGTTATAATCTCAACCCGGCACAGCCAAAAGAGGACTGGTCACCCCTCAGAGTTTTTCCTATCCACCGTCCTTCCACATCAGCAATGCTTGCTGTCTGGAGTTTTAGGCTGGGTTTCTTAATAGCACATTGTGACATCGGCTGATGTAAAAAGGGCTTTATATTACATTTGATTGATTGATTGATTGATTGATATATCTATGTACAGTTGAAGTCTGAAGTTTACATACACTTAGGTTGGAGTCATTAAAACTCGTTTTTCAACCACTCCACAAATGTATTGTTAACAAACTATAGTTTTGGAAACTCGGTTAGGACATCTACTTTGTGCATGACACAAGTAATTTTTACAGACATTATTTCACTTATTGTCATGCATAGGTGTAATAGGTGGCAGGGAAGTCAGGCGCAGGAGAGTCAAATGGAGTGTAAAATGGAGTATTTTAATAAAGTCCATGGAGTATGCTCCATAACACTAAATGTACATAAACAAACAAACATGGATACTAGGACCCGACGCGCACCTATACAACAATCACACTACACTGACAATAAAACAATCTCTGACAAAGACATGAGGGGAAACAGAGGGTTAAATACACAACAGGTAATGAATGGGATTGAAAACAGGTGTGTGGGAAGACAAGACAAAACCAATGGAAAATGAAAAAAGGATCAATGATGGCTAGAAGACCGGTGACGTCGAACGCCGAGCACCGCCCGAACAAGGAGAGGCAACGACTTCGGCAGAAGTCGTGACACTTATTAGTCACAGTATCTCCGTTCCAGTGTATCAGAAGTTTACATACACTAAGTTGACTGTCCCTTTAAACAGCTCGTAAAATTGCAGAAAATTGTGTCATGACTTTAGAAGCTTCTGATAGGCTAAGTGACATAATTTGAGTCAATTGGAGGTGAACCTGTGGATGTATTTCAAGGCCTACCTTCAAACTCAGCACCTTTTTTCTTGACATCATGGGAAAATCAAAAGAAATCAGGCAAGACCTCAGAAAAAAAATTGTAGACCTCCACAAGTCTTGGTTCATCCTGGGGAGCAATTTCCAAACACCTGAACACTTTCATCTGTACAAACAATAGTATGCAAGTATAAACACCATGGGACCAAGCAGCCGTCATACCGCTCAGGAAAGAGAGGCATTCTGTCTTCTAGAGATGAGTGTCCTTTGGTGCGAAAAGTGCAAATCTATCCCAGAACCACAGCAAAGGACCTTGTGAAGATGCTGGAGGAAACAGGTACAAAAGTATCTATTTCCACAGTAAAACGAGTCCTATATCGACATAACCCAAAAGGCCACTCAGCAAGAGAAAGCTAGACTATGGTTTACAACTGCACATGGAGAGAAAGATTTTACTTTTTGGAGAAATTTTCTCTGGTCTGAAACAAAAATAGGACTGTTTGGCCATAACGACCATTGTTATGTTTGGAGGAAAAAGGGGGAGGTTTGCAAGCCGAAGAACACCATCTCAACCGAGAAGAACGGGGTTGGCAGCATCATGTTGTGGGGTGCTTTGCTGCAGGAGGGACTGGGGCACTCCACAAAATAGATGGCATCATGAGAAAGGAAAATTACGTGTATATATTGAAGCATCATCTCAAGACATCAGTCAGGAAGTTAAAGCTAGGTTGCAAATGGGTCTTCCAAATGGACAACGACCCCATGCATATTTCCAAAGTTGTGGCAAAATGGCCTAAGGACAACAAAGTCAAGGTATTGGAGTTACCATCACAAAGACATGACCTCAATCATATAGAAAATGTATGGGCAGAACTGAAAAAGCTTGTGCGAGCAAGGAGGCCTACAAACCTGACTCAGTTACACCAGCTCTGTCAGGAGGAAGGGGCCAAAATTCACCCAACTTATTATGGGATGCTTGTGGAAGGCTACCCAAAATGTTTGACCCAAGTTAATCAATTTAAAGACAATGCTACCAAATACTAATTCAGTGTATGTAAACTTCTGACCAACGGAATGTGTTGAAAGAAATAAAACCTGAAATGAATTATTCTCTCTACTATTATTCTGACATTTCACATTCTTAAAATAAAGTGGTGATCCTAACTGACCTAAAACAGGGAATCTTTACTCTGATTAAATGTAAGGAATTGTGAAAAACTGAGTTTAAATGTATTTGGCTAAGGTGTTTGTAAACTTCCGACTTCAATTGTATGTGACATAGTATGCAATTTTCGGGGACCGCTTTTGGCTCATGAGCGCTACTTCAGAACTACTGGCTAAAAACTATACACTAAGTACCAAATAATCTCTTTAATAGTGTTCCTCAAGAGTGGACTGTTCTGACTTGACACACAAACGCTAACACGCACACATACACACACACACACACATGGTGGGTCACCTGCATGGTCAGACGCAGAGCAACACCCCTGGAAGTTTCTTGCTCAAGGGCACATCGGCAGTCGCGGCCATCTTAGATTCTAGCTGCTGCTTCACATTGCAGACTGATCTATTCCTGCCTGACCCAGGATTTAAACCACTAACTCTTACTAAAAGTCACCATTCTCTAGTCACCCTCCCTAACCTAAACCTAAGTGGTGTCCCAATTTAGGATAAGTGTCTAGATTGTGTAACTTTATAGATTATTATAAGTGTCTAGGTAATTATGAATTCTGTGTAAATATGACAGTGAATTACTGGATGAATTGAGCTGTTGTCATGGAAACTATTGGTAGAAGTGCAGGGGGGAATGGTACTGACAGGTTCCTAATGGGCCTCTCTCCTCTCTTTCTCTCCCTCTCTCAAGCACGCAGTCATGGAGAGCCATACACTTCTGTCTATACTGCGGTAATGGGCATGTAAGCGTAGGTATTTTCCCCTACTGGAGGTCTTTGTACTTTTCCCTCCCTCCCTCTTTCTCTCTCTCTCTCTCTCACTCTTTCATTATTGTCGTCAGCTCTTTTAGTCATTCACTCTTGCCCTTCTGTTGAAAGCCAAGCGGCCTGAGCCTGTTCTTCACAGACGTGTGTTATTATGTCATAATGCAGCAGTTAGGCCAGAATCCGAACTGGATCCTTGTGACGTCCTTACCCCTTAGAAGTTGACAATTAAAATGTTTAAGGTTAAGGTTAGAGTTAGAGTTAGGTAAGCGTTATGGTTATGGTTAATGTTAGGGTTAGGATAAGGCTAGGTGTTCATTTTAGGGTTTAGGGTAGAGACGTCCTAAGGACGCCGGATAGCACTGAACCACAGAACCATTTTCTCTCCTTAGCTCCCTCTGTGCAAGTATGCATGTGTTTTGGTCATGTGCTTGTGTATATAATGTCTGTGTATTTTGTGTACACATGTCCCAAAGAGTAACGGGAAGAGGGAAAAACAGTAACTACAGGTCTCTATGAAAGAAACAAAACAGTGAACTGATCTGCCCTGATAGAACACTATCATTCTCACAATAAAAAACTACATAATATATTAGGCCAAAGCAGAACTATTTCCCAAAGCATTAATCATTGAAAATCACATCTTTCCAACATTCCTATAACAACAGACACACACGCACACATGCACACACAAACATATACACACAGACATACACACGCACATACATTAATCATTTAGAAGTAACGTATTTTCCAACAGTCCTGCTCCTAGCTAGCACCTCTCCCCTGTGTCTGCTTTGGCAGCCTGTCAATATGTCCTAACCCAGTTCAACAATACTGGAGTTAATAACACACACAGTTACACACCACAATGCTACAGAAAAACACACATACACACACTGAGCACACACTCTAACACACTAGCACACACAGCCTAATAGAATAATTAACCTTTTTCCTTTCAATTATGATTATGAGCTAATGAGGCTAACGAGGAAGTCTGGGTTGAACTCATACAGCGTGTGTGTGTGCGCGCGCGTGTGTGCGCGCGTGTGTGCGATGAAAAGCCCTGTGCTCTTTCTTTCGCTTTGTTCTTAGAGAAAGAAATTACTTTCTAAAAATATAATGTATTCACTTCATGCTGAGCAGGACCTCAAAGAGAGTATTTAAACATTAAATTGTAACTCAGGGCAGACAACTGGGGTGACGTTCTCATATATCTCAATAGCACACACACGCACACACAAGCACACACATAAACACACACAAGCACACACAAGCACACACAAGCACACACACACACACAAAGAGTGCCAATGCTGCCCTACTACTCTGTATCCAGGGAGACGAGAGTCCTTGTCTCCATGTTTCTGCCATTGACCCTGCATGCCTGTGCATTTACAGTCTACAACCCTCAAAGACTCAAAGCACGCAAATACACACCTACCTCTACAAAAACCATTGTCAAAAATGAGATACAATTTTTTTCAGAGGACGCTTCAGGAGGGTGGTCACATGTGCTAGCAAGGCAGATGCTAGCAAGGCAGAGGTCCTGGTTTCAAGCCTCGTGTGAGCCGAATCAGGTGAAATTGATGCTCGCTAAACAAGCAGCGTGACGTACTTTACACACACACACTGTGACCAGTAGATGGCTTTAGAAAGCTTTATTGGAGATTTGTTTGTTTATGTTTTTGTTTCTGGAGGAATTACTTTCCATCTATAAACTTTCAGGAATTTCAGAGTAACTCTGTCTACGTCTGATCTGACCCTGTCTACAGCCTGTCTAAACCAGAGCCACATGAAGTTGGACACAACCCTGGGACGTTCAAATCTAAATATTTTGTGTAGAATGCCAGCTCTGTTTATAATGGAATTCCTTTCAGCCATAATCAGTATGTTGTACCTTGCTGAACACAACCCTAAACTGACTAACTATGACTGGTCTGACACTGAACACAGCCCTAATCTGACTGTCTATGACTGGTTTGACTGAACCTTACACTGACTCTGTCTATGACTGGTCTGAGTGGTGGAACTGTGCCTCATTCTATATCTAGATGACTCATGCCATTGTGATGGATAATTGTATCATGTGAAGAGACAGCCTTGAAAATGTTCATTTGTCTTTCGTGTCATAAATAATCCTTGGTTCCTGCCTGTGCTTGGTAAAGATATGAATGGGGGCGACATGCCCCCCTCCTTAGGACCATCTGGCAGAACGCACAGAATATGTTCTATAAGTTAAGATAGGAGACAGTGCCAGACACATGCCGGAACAAACCCTATGTAACTTGTCTGTGTAAGCAGTACATAAGAGATCTAACGGGACTGCCGCGAGAGAGCTCCTGACAGTCGTGTACTCCAGTTAGCTGTTAATAAACAATGATTAATTTAAGATTGACTTCAGATGTCAAGTTGGTAAATTCCATGATGTGTAGAATTTCCACGACAATTTGGCATCACAAACTGGATGATTGATTATGCCTGCGGAGCTTTCAAGTGGGGGTCTGTGAGGAAAACCAGTGGCACATTTTATGAGGCGTGAGGGAAATTCCTTTCTGACCCAAAGATGATGAGGACCCACCCACATCAGACCCTTACTGTGAGCTGCCAATGAGGAGACACATCATCTGCAAACAATTGAGGGACACGGCGACTGAATTTCAGTAATCAAATTTAAATGAATCTGTATAAAAAATAAATAATACAACCAATAAAATGGAACAATAAAAAGGTATCCATAGTCTTATGAGAAGGCTATTCACTAGTCTTATGTGAGAAGACTAGAGTGAGGGCGTAACGGTACAATGGAAAGCCCCACTGACAGCTGTCTGTAGGCATTTATAAGAGAAGTGTCTATGTGGTCGGCAACCACTAGTAATAGCACAAGGTGTTTTTGAGCACAGGGTGTTATTGTATATGTATAGGAAGTAGCGGCAAAAGAACTGTTGAAAATACATATAGTGGATAGGAAGTAACGACAAAGGACGTGTTAAGCTGGTTGAAATTTGGATAATAGGCTGATTAATTGAAAGTTGGATATAAGCTGATTGAAATTTGGATAACAAGATTGAAATTTGGATAGTGTGATGATTGACATTTTGAGATGAACCTTATTGAAACTTAGATAATAGCATATTATTACTATTAAGAATTGAGTGAATGGGAGCTGTCAGGGGACGATCTCTGGTGTGTCTGTATGATCTATAACATTATCTATGGTTCTGTCCACCACTGCTTGTTGGATCTACAGGTAGGGGATAACATGTCTCAGGATCTCATTTGAGTGTAACATTTTTCAGAGGATAACATGTCTGAATAGTAATGAGGATAACATGATAACATGTCTCATTAGAGGATAACATGTCTCAGAGGGTAACATGTCTCATTACAGATAACGAGGACAACATGTCTCATCAGTGGCGTTTGATGGTATAATGTTATTATGTATGTGGTGATATGAAAGGAGAAAGTACTATTCCCGAATTTGCTGTTACTAGAGAACACTAGTGTAAAAATGTAAACCCCTGTATGAATAGAACACAAGTGTAACGGAAGTATAATGGGTTACTAGAGATAAAGTAACATATGAAGAGCATAACGGGTTACTAGAGATTTGATGAAGTAACAATAAAAAAATGAAAAAATTATATACAACTTGCACACCCACATGTAGACGTACGTAAATGGGTTGAAAAGTATTAAGAGAAATTACTAGTATAATGGGTTACATCCTGGGAGCTAGAATTCAGTATGCCCCTATACGTTCCATTGTAAGAGCATGGTCTCTCAAAAATAAAATAATTCTGGTTGGTTTTTCTTTGGATTTTCTCTTACCATATCTATTGTGTTATATTCTCCTACTTTATTTTAACAATTCTACAAACTTCAACGTGTTTTCTTTCCAATGGTACCAATTACATGCATATTCTGGCTTCAGGGCCTGAGCAACAGGCAGTTTACTTTGGGCACGTCAGTCAGGTGGAAATTGAGATAAAAGGGGCCTAGCCCTAAGAACTTTTAAGTGTCAGCGATTGTTGCCATTAATGCTAGTTAGTGGTAGGTTGACCATCAGAGGGCATCTTTGAGAAGCATTTGACTGTTTTTAATATTGGCTGTACTAGAGAATTTAAAACCTTTTTTGGTAAGAACATAGTATATGGGATTGATTTTAAGAAATGTAACTTAATTTTATAATTATCATGGTGTTTCTATTCAAAGAAAAACGGAAAATTATACATCTGACAGATAGCACCTGATTCATTAACATTAAACAAGAATTAGATGGAGGCAGATGTTATAGGAAGAGCCATGGATATATACCTGAGGGTAAGATGGGATGTATCAGGGCAACTACAGTACATTGTATTCATCGAGAAGAAAATGAGGGAGGTGACTGGCTTTCAAAGGTTGGCTCTGTACAATGTGACCACGAGTGAAGAGCAAAATTATCCTAACATATCCACACCCTAATTGTATAATTGTAGGCTAACCAATAACCAAAAGGAGATTCAGTGAGAAAAAAAATCTAATTGATGGTTGAAGGTGATGAGTGAACAGCAAAGGCAACCTGGAATCAGCATCGCTCTAATCACAGTCAGAAAACAGTTGAAGAAACTTGAGTGGAATTATGGAAATGCTCTGTAAGACATTTTATATACAGTATATCATTATTATTATTATTATTATTTCAGAACATTAACCATGTGTGTTTTCTTGTTAAGTACTGTTCTGTGGTTTCGACCCAATGATTAGTCTGAAAAACACCCATAGGTTTTAGGCCTGCAATAGGTTATAATAATCCATGCCTTCTGGGAATGTTTGAAAGTCCAAAAGTTATGGAGTTAGAATTTTGGCTGTCAGAAGTATTAAAATCAAATGCTTTCTTATCCAAATGTTTAAAGTGTGTGTGGGCGACAGAGAGAATGCATTTGACTGTTTTGAATACTAGGCCTTTCAGGAGGAATGGAACATTGCATATCAATTCATAAACCATGTGCCATGGAAGTGGTACATCGAAAATCTCTTCCCATTATTTTGCAATCTATATGGCACAGCTGTCATTTTTGGTCCTTAAATGAAACTAGTAAATATTTTTATTTATCACAATGTTCTTTAACCAATTTTGGTATTTAATGCAGGGCCAACTGTAACGGTTTTCTTCCTCTTCTGAGGAGGAGTAGGAACGATCGGACCAATATGCAGCGAGGTAAGTGTTCGTCATTTTATTAAACTGAACACTACAATAAAAAGTAAACAAAAAGACCAACCGAAACAGTTCTGTCTGGTAACTAATACAAAGACAGAAAACAACTACCCACAACCCATAGTGGGAAAACAGGCTGCCTAAGTGTGGTTCTCAATCAGAGACATCGATTGACAGCTGCCTCTGATTGGGAACCATACCAGGCCAAAACCAGAAATACAAAACATAGAACATAAACATAGAATGCCCACCCTAGTCACACCCTGGCCTAACCAAAATAGAGAATAAAAAGCCTCTCTATGGCAAGGGTGTGACACCAACAGACAAGTTCCTTGTTTTTTCCCCATTTCCTGCCTTCTTCCCAATAGGAAGACATTCTCAATCACTACTGCTAATACACACGGATCACTCTCAAACAAGGTTCAAAACAAAACAAACATGATAACTTTCTCTGTATTGGAAGGCATTGTTTCCCTAACAATAATACTCATGTACTACAAATTTCTATTGAATATACACTTTCTGAATAACACTTATTAAATGTATATTATTTTAAGATTAACATGTACAGTGGTTCTTCCTTTAAAAGTTACAAGCTTAAGCCACGGCCGTTAGTGGTAGATGGTGGCATTCTGTCATTGCATCACACTATCACAAGGGGGAGTTAGAACACTGATCTATTGGTAGTCTAAACTGTGGCAATTAATGGTTGTGTTTTCAGTCTGAGAGTCTCTCTTCTCTGGCACTAGAGTCCTGCATCAGGCAACAACAACAAAAACTGTCGGTGGTCCTTGAGTTAAGAGAGAACTTGGGTAAATACAATGGGGGAATTTCACTTGACATGTGGACTGGCGATTTTCAAAAAAATAGGCACGGTGGCTTTTGATTTCTCTTCCACTAAAAACAGAAATAAAAAATGTATTTATTTACAAATTAGTAAGAGTCTCTCACCCCTTTTTCAAGAATGGCCTTTTGTCCTTTATTCAGAACACAACCGCTCACTTTTGGTTATTTGAAAGAAATAATCTATATCTTTATTTTTTAATCAAGCCATAGAAAGTTAGTTGCAATTTCAGTTTAATCCACCATAAAAGACAGCACAAATAATACAACTAATATTATTATATCCTACTGCAGTCCTAAAACCTAAGAGTTTAACCTTCTGAATGAATGATTATATCGAATATAGAAGCCGCCTCATATTGAGTTACGAGAGTCGATCTGTTATCCAGCGATTAATATTAATATTAACCCTGCATTATAATTATATTGAAGCCCCTTCGATATTCTCACAGACCAGATTTGCCCTAATGAAAAATGCTGTGACTGTTTTGACCAAGTTAATCTGCTCATGTTGTATGTGTTTAATTATTTGTGACATTGTGGTTACAATGAAGAATGTAAACAAGCATTATGTGCATTTTTTAAAATAATTTTCAATAAAATATTTCTGCTACTTTAGATGCTGTGTTTTTATTTACAGTAGTGATGCACAGCTGGAGGCATTTAGATTTTTTACAAACACTTGTTTTTCACAAGTGTACTGTTGCAGGTGTTGTCCTTCATGCAAACAACGTTTGCAGGACAATAGACTCTTCATACATCAATTTATTTACAAAATGGTAATTTAATAGCCTGGCTACTGTGGGTGTGAAAAATGTATTTGAACCTTAAGTACTAAAGTATACTGTACAGTATCTGTTCATCAACATCCTTACACTTTCATTAATAAAATAACATAGAAAAAATACTTTCAAAATGCAGATGTTTATTTCAACTACATTTTAGTTGCCCCTCCCCCCATCTCCATGACCACATGTAAACCCTTGCTGAGATTAGCAATGTATTTGTTGCATTGTTGTATTGTCAATTTCTCAAGCCAAAATGTCTTGATGACCTTCACCAGTTCAGCTTTGCTTGGCAGAGTTACATGATGAACAGAGTGATTGAACTTCAGGACTGACATTAAATTAGAGGCCACCATCTGTTGTTTGGGTTAGAGATGATCTTCCTGTGGACAAATAAATAGAACTCACTGAACTCAAACAGGCTATAAGGGAAGGGTCGTTTTGACAACTTCCAATTATTATTAGTCAACTATAGTTTGTGTAGCACCAGTGATTTAAGAAA
The DNA here is from genome assembly GCF_036934945.1 of Oncorhynchus masou masou. Taxonomy (NCBI): domain Eukaryota; kingdom Metazoa; phylum Chordata; class Actinopteri; order Salmoniformes; family Salmonidae; genus Oncorhynchus; species Oncorhynchus masou. The sequence goes on along the minus strand of NC_088239.1, from coordinate 66,375,269 downwards.
GAAGGTAATGTCATCTAAAGCAAGAATATGTTTCCATGAGGTGGAACTGTGTCCAAAACTGAAGTAGATCCATGTACCGAATATTGAGCTGATAAGCCAGAACCCACTTTTTGGAGGTCCTAGCAGATTTGTTAATCAACAGGTTTCATATTTTGACTAGTTGATGTCACAGGACATAATAAAATAATAATACAAATATCAAATATCAAAATGATAAGATTACAAGAGAGGGCCTCTGGGATTGTTTACTTTAGAAAATGTCTATTCTGCTTAAGTGGACATTGCATCATCTGATGTGTCTGAAGTATAATTCTGTATACCTATGGTTTTATCCAGATTTCTAACCCACAATGCAGTAAACTCAATTCAGATTTAGAATTTTTGGTCAGATTAAGATGTGAAAACTAAGTACATGTTTATTTTCTTTCTTTTGGGACTTATGGAGTGTCCACCACCGAGTTTTCTGATGAGTTTACCAATGATTCTGAATCTCTTCCTTTACAAGGCTTTCTGAGATGCACCTTAACTCCTATAGGATAGGGGGCAGCATTTGGAATTTTGGATGAAAAGCATGCCCAAATTCAACTGCCTGCTACTCATCCCCGGAGGATAAGATATGCATAGTATTAGTAGATTTGGATAGAAAACACTTTGAAGATTCTAAAACTGTTTGAATCATGTCTGTGAGTATAACAGAACTTACGTAGCAGGCGAAACCCCGGGGACAAACCATTCCGATTTTTTTTTGAGGTCACTCTCTTCAGAAAGTGTATATTCTGGGAATCCAGATTTCGAAGGGACTTGCTTGCAGTTCCTACCGCTTCCACTGGATGTCACCAGTCTTTAGAAATTGGTTGACGTTTTTCCTTTGTGTAATGAAGAAGTAGCCCTGTTCAAAACGAGGGACACTTCATGTGTACTGTTTGAATGAGGCCAGTGACCAGAAAGCTAACATCAGTTTTTTTTCTTCCTGTATTGAACACAGATGATCCCCTCTTCAATACCCAAAGTTGTATTACAAAAGTAGTTTGAAATGTTTTGGAAAAGTTTACAGGTAACTTTTAAGATATTTTGTAATCACGTTGCGCAGGTTGGAACCGGTGTTTTTCTGGATCAAACGCGCCAAATAAATTGACATTTTGGATATATATTGACGGAATTAATCGAACAAAAGGACCATTTGTCATGTTTATGGGACATATTGGAGTGCCAACAGAAGAAGCTCGTCAAAGGTAAGGCGTGATTTATATTATTATTTCTGCGTTTTGTGTCACGCCTGCAGGGTTGAAATATGTTTCTCTCTTTTGTTTACGGAGGTGCTATCCTCAGATAATAGCATCGTTTGTTTTCGCCGAAAAGCCTTTTTGAAATCGGACATATTGGCTGGATTCACTACACATGTAGCTTTAATTTGGTATCTTACATGTGTAATTTCATGAAAGTTTCAAATAAAAATCAAATGTATTTATACAGAAACCCAGCCTAAAACCCCAAACAGCAAGCAATGCAGGTGTTGAAGCACGTTGGCTAGGAAAAACTCCCTAGAAAGGCCAAAACCTAGGAAGAAACCTAGAGAGGAACCAGGCTATGAGGGGTGGCCAGTCCTCTTCTGTCTGTGCCAGGTGGAGATTATAACAGAACATGGCCAAGATGTTCAAATGTTCATAAATGACCAGCATGGTCAAATAATAGGCCTGGGACAGGTAGCACGTCCAGTGAACAGGTCAGGATTTCATAGCCGGAGGCACAACAGTTGAAACTGGAGAGGCAGAACGGCCAGGTGGACTGGGGAGAGCAAGGAGTCATCATGCCAGATAGTCCTGAGGCATGGTCCTAGGGCTCAGGTCCTCCGAGAGAGAGAAAGAAAGAGAGAGAGAGAGAATTAGAGAGAGCATACTTAAATTCACACAGGACACCGGATAAGACAGGAGAAGGACTCCAGAGATAACAAACTGACCCTAGCCCCCCGACACATGAACAACTACAGCATAAATACTGTAGGCTGAGACAGGAGGGGTCGGAGCCACTGTGGCCCCATCAGATGATACCCCCGGACAGGGCCAAACAGGAAGGATATAACCCCACCCACATTGCCAAAGCACAGCCCCCACACCACTAGAGGGATAACTTCAACCACCAACTTACCATCCTGAGACAAGTCTGAGTATAGCCCACAAAGATCTCCGCCACGGCACAACGCAAGGGGGGGTGCCAACCCAGACAGGAAGATCACATCAGTGACTCAACCCACTCAAGTGACGCACCCCTCCTAGGGACAGCATGAAAGAGCACCTGTAAGCCAGTGACTCAGCACCTGTAATAGGGTTAGAGGCAGAGAATCCAAGTGGAAAGAGGGGAACCGGCCAGGCAGAGACAGCAAGGGCGGTTCGTTGCTCCAGAGCCTTTCCGTTCACCTTCACACTCCTGGGCCAGACTACACTCAATCATATGACCCACTGAAGAGATGAGTCTTCAGTAAAGACTTAAAGGTTAAGACCGAATCTGCGTCCCTTACATGGGTGGCAGACCATTCCATAAAAATTGAGCTCTATAGGAGAAAGCCCTGCCTCCAGCTGTTTGCTTAGAAATTCTAGGGACAATCAGGAGGCCTGCGTCTTGTGACCGTAGCGTACGTGCAGGTATGTACAGGACCAAATCGGAGAGATAAGTAGGAGCAAGCCCATGTAATGCTTTGTAGGTTAGCAGTAAAACCTTGAAATCAGCCCTTGCCTTAACAGGAAGCCAGTGTAGTGAGGCGAGCACTGGAGTAATATGATCAAAATAATTTTGTGGTTCTTGTCAGGATTCTAGCAGCCGTATTTAGCACTAACTGAAGTTTATTCAGTGATTTATCCGGGTAGCCGGAAAGTAGAGCGTTACAGTAGTCTAACCTAGAAGTAACAAAAGCATGGATTAATTTTTCTGGATCATTTTTGGACATAAAGGTTCTGATTTTTGCAATGTTACGTAGATGGAAAAAAGCTGTCCTTGAAACAGTCTTGATATGTTCGTCAAAAAAGAGATCAGGGTCCAGAGTAACACCGAGGTCCTTCACAGTTTTATTTGAGACGACTGTACAACCATTAAGATTAATTGTCAGATTCAACAGAAAATCTCTTTGTTTCTTGGGACCTAGAACAAGCATCTCTGTTTTGTCCGAGTTTAAAAGTAAAAAGTTTGCAGCCATCCACTTCCTTATGTCTGAAACACAGGCTTCTAGCGAGGGCAATTTTGGGGCTTCACCATGTTTCATTGAAATGTACAGCTGTGTTTCATGTAGACCAATTTGGGTTTCCAATCTCTTCAATTGAATGTGCTGATCGATGGTATCAAAAGCAGCACTAAGGTCTAGGAGCACGAGGACAGATGCAGAGCCTCCTTCTGATGCCATTAAAAGGTAATTTACCACCTTCACAAGTGCAGTCTCGGTGCTATGATGTGGTCTAATACCAGACTGAAGCATTTCGTATACCGTAATTTCCGGACTATAAGACGCTACTTTTTTCCCACGCTTTGAACCTCGCGGTTTATACAATGACGCAGCAAATTTACGGATTTTTCCCGCTTTCACAAAATTCATGCCGCCAAAAAACTGAGCACTGTCACATAATGTGACGTAAATCGAGCGCGCTCAAACTTCCCATCATTCTGATTACGGTAGTCATTTTGTCACACTCATCATGGCAAAGACACGAGGAAATGCATATGATGCAGCTTTCAGGTTGAAGGTGATCGATCTGGCTGTTGGAAAAGGAAAAAGAGCTGCTGCACGGGAGCTTGGCCTTAATGAGTCGATGATAAGACGTTGGAAACAGCTGCGTGAGGAACTGACTCAGTGCAAAAAGACAACAAAAGCTTTCAGAGGGAAGAAAAGCAGATGACCCGAACTAGAAAATGAGCTTAAAGACTGGGTCAACACACAGAGAGCAGACGGCCGAGGTGTTTCAACTGTGCAGATCCGACTGAAAGCCAAAACAATCGCCACCGCAATGAAGTTTGAGGATTTTAGAGGTGGACCATCGTGGTGTCTAAGATTTACGAGACGTAAAGGCCTGTCCATCAGGGTACGGACGAGTCTGTGTCAGCAGCTCCCTCCCGACTACGAGGAAAAAGTTTCAAACTTCCGCAAATTCACTGATGCAAAGATAGCGGAGCATTCCATCGGTCCACACGACATTGTAAATATGGATGAGTTTCCTTTGACGTTTGACCTGCCTCTCACTCGGACTGTCAACAGGAAAGGCGAATCACCCGTCACGCTGAAACCAACTGGGCATGAATAACCGCACTTCAGCTGTGTTCTGAGCTGCACAGCATCGGGAAAAAAAGCTTCCACCGATGTTGATTTTTAAACGCATGGTGATGCCAAAAGAAAATTCCCCGAGAGGAATTGTTGTGAAAGTCAACAAGAAAGGATGGTTGACGGAAGGCCTAATGCATGAATGGCATACGGATTGTTACGGCAAGCGATCCTTCACTAAAACGGGTCGCATGCGAAGAGCAACTTATGGTCAAGTCTGCCAGTGGGTCCTGACAGCATGGAGCATTGTAAAAAAATCCACTATCATCAACGGGTTTCGAAAGGCTGGACTGCTGCGTGTTGAAGTGGGCAGCATGAGATCAGCAGGGAATTTGCCTCCGGATGAAAGTGACGAGAGCGACAATGAAAACGATCCAACATCGGATGAAGCAATTCTGAGGCTATTCAACTCCGATACCGAAGGAGATAACTTCAGTGGTTTCAGTACACAGGAGGAGGGAGATAGTGACCAATGACTTTCTTGGTAAGCTGCTGTTTACTGCTATTTTTTTATTTTTGTTACAAGCCGTGTTTCGTTAAAGCCTATTTATTTTTGTTACAAGCTGTGTTTCGTTTAAAAGCCTATTTATTTTTGTTACAAGCCGTGTTTCGTTAAAGCCTATTTATTTTTGTTACAAGCCGTGTTTCGTTTAATAGTCCAGAAATTACGGTACATTGTTTGTCTTCAGGAAGGCAGTGAGTTGCTGAGCAACAGCCTTCTCTAAACATTTTGAGAGGAATGGAAGATTCGATATATGCCGAGAGAGGCTTTTCGAGAGAGGCTTTATTATGGCCACTTTTAGTGAGTTTGGTACACATCCGTTGGATAGAGAGCCATTTATTATGTTCAACATAGGAGGGCCAAGCACAAGAAGCAGCTTCTTCAGTAGTTATAGTTGGAATAGGGTCCAGTATGCAGCTTGAAGGTTTAGAGGCCATGATTATTTTCATCATTGTGTCAAGAGATATAGTACTAAAACACGTGAGTGCCTCTCTTGATCCTAGGTCCTGGCAGAGTTGTGCAGACTCAGGACAACTGAGCTTTGAAGGAATACGCAGATTTAAAGAGGAGTCTGTAATTTGCTTTCTAATAATCATGATCTTTTCCTCAAAGAAGTTCATGAATTTATTACTGCTGAAGTGAAAGCCATCCTCACTTGGGGAATGCTGCTTTTTAGTTAGCTTTGCAACAGTATCAAAAATAAATTTCGGATTGTTCTTATTTTCCTCAATTAAGTTGGTAAAATAGGATGATCGAGCAGCAGTAAGGGCTCTTCAATACTGCACGGTACTGTCTTTCCAAGCTAGTCGGAAGACTTTCAGTTTGGTGTGTCACCATTTCCGTTCCAATGTTCTGGAAGCTTGCTTCAGAGCTCGGGTATTTTCTGTATACCAGGGAGCTGGTTTCTTATGAGAAATGTTTTTAGTTTTTAGGGGTGCAACTGCATCTAGGGTATTGCGCAAGGTTAAATTGAGTTCCTCAGTTAGGTTGTTAACTGATTTTTGTCCTCTGACTTCCTTGGATAGGCAGAGGGAGTCTGGAAGGGCATCAAGGAATCTTTGTGTTGTCTGAATTTATAGCACGACTTTTGATGCTCCTTGGTTGGGGTCTGAGCAGATTATTTGTTGCAATTGCAAACGTAATAAAATGGTGGTCCGATAGTCAAGGATTGTGAGGAAAAACGTTAAGATCCACAACATTTATTCCATTGGACAAAACTAGGTCCAGAGTACAACTGTGACAGTGAGTAGGTCCAGAGACATGTTGGACAAAACCCACTGAGTCGATGATAGCTCCGAAAGCCTTTTGGAGTGGGTCTGTGGACTTTTCCATGTGAATATTAAAGTCACCAAAAATTAGAATATTATCTGCTATGACAACAAGGTCCCATAGGAATTCAGGGAACTCAATGAGGAACGCTGTATATGGCCCAGGAGGCCTGTAAACAGTAGCTATGAAAAGTGATTGAGTAGGCTGCATAGATTTCATGACTAGAAGCTCAAAAGACAAAAAAGTCTTATTTTTTTTGTAAATTGAAATTTGCTATCGTAAATGTTAGCAACACCTTCGCCTTTGCGGGATGCACGGGGGATATGGTCACTAGTGTAACCAGGAGGTGAGGCATCATTTAACACAGTCAATTCATCAGGCTTAAGCCATGTTTCAGTCAGGCCAATCACATCAAGATTATGCTCAGTGATTAGTTCATTGACTATAATTGCCTTTGAAGTAAGGGATCTAACATTAAGTAGCCCTATTTTGAGATGTGAGGTATCACGATCTCTTTCAATAATGACAGGAATGGAGGAGGTCTTTATCCTACTGAGATTGCTAAGGCGAATACCGCCATATTTAGTTTTGCTCAACCCAGGTTGAGGCACAGACACGGTCTCAATGGGGATAGCTGAGCTGACTACACTGACTGTGCTAGTGGCAGACTCCACTAAGCTAGCAGGCTGGCTAACAGCCTGCTGCATGGCCTGCACCCTAAGTTTGATTTTTATAGTAATTTATTTGAATTTGGCGCTCTGCATTTTCTCTGCTTTTGGCCAAGTGGCCATCACGCTAGCGTCCCACATATCCCAGAGAGGTTAAAGCACACCTGAATATAAACCGCACCCACTGAATTTAAAAATATATGTATTTTGTACATAAATAAGCCGCACATGTCTATAAGCTGCAGGTGCCTACCGGTACATTGAAACAAATGAACTTTACACAGCCTTTAAACGAAACACGACTAGTAACAAAAATAAAAAGGCTTTTAAAGGGCACACAAATGTAATTTTCTGAAGAATCTACTGCCCGAGTTTTTGTTGCAGACCTGTAAATTCTCTTTATAAGATATGTATTGACAAAAAAACATAGTAAACCTGGTACACAAAATGTTTGAAATGTTTGAAATATCTTTAAATAATGAGTCTGAGGTACAGGGAAAGAAAAGGGGATGAAAAATGGGGTTGAATGACCTCTGACCTCTGTTCTGAGTTTCTGGTGAGGCCTGATCACCCTCATTAGATAGGCTAGAGACATTGGGTGAGATTTAAATGCAACACGAAAACACTGATAATTAGGAAGAAGTATAGAATTTATCAACAGTCCTATGTGTTATTCGGACCACGAGAAGGAGAGAGAGAGAGAGAGAGAGCTGCCCCTGAATGAGGGAAACCTAAATTGATTTTGTTCACATGCCTGCCTGTAAAAGGAAAAACTATATTTTGGTAATGGTTGACAGGTACTCCAAATGGATTGACGTTTTCCACACCTTGAGTAATGTATGAAGAAGTGCATCAAGTGATACATGAAGAAGTGTATTGATGTTGTTTGTTTTGTTTTTGTCTTGCTTCAAAACAAGTCTCACCAGATTGGATCTGCTGGATGGCTGGGATTTCTCACTAAGGATTAGCCGTCAATTCCCTGACCCTGTAACTCTGGAGTGAGTTAATTTGAAGGGGAAAAATGGTTTCAGGTGTGTGTTGTTATTCTCTTTGACGTTTGTATTAAGAGTATTGGTAGTAGTAATAGCGTGTCATACTGTAAATAATTTGTCTGGATTTCCTGAATCAGAAATGCCATAAACTAAACTGCTGTTCTGGTCTGTCCTCTCTCTCTCAAGGTTATGGCAAAGGTGACCACAGATGGTTCCTAGATGCATGAAAGGGATCATTCGGCAGGGAACAGTGTGAGCTTCACCCCCTCTAACTGGTTGAAGTATTGGAGACAATGGCGTTCACTATGGTCCTTCACCACTTCTACTGTGAGACCTGAGTCCGAAACAGCAACCTTTACATAGCATCCAGTCGAAGCTTTCAACTGACCTATCACTTCGGAGTGCGACATGAGTCCACGTGGAGTGAACATGGAAAGAAATCCCATCCAAACTTTTCTTATGCTGCTCATGTACTGGTAGGACAATTGACAAGACAATAATGACTGGAAAGGTTGATGGTGGCTCAGGTGAGCAATTCATCTGCTTGGGAAAATCTGATTACTGAAATCGGGACATTACCAAGTGTCTAATGTTTAATGCGTTGATGTTGTTTACTTGCTACTTTGATTGTAGATTTTAGCTTTATTATGATGATTAAGAATGAAATTAGATTCACTCCCGTTAATAGAAGTATAACCTTTATTATGATGTATTAATATGTATTTTCATAGAATCTCCTTTTGATAGAAGCTCAAATCTAAATCCTTACATTAAAATGTAATGATAATTATTACAGATTGACTGATAAGAGGAGGGAATGTGATGGAAAATGTATCATGTGAAGAGACAGCCTTGAAACTGTTAATCTTGTCTTTCGTGTCATTAATAATCCTTGGTTCCTGCCTGTGCTTGGTAAAGATAAGAACAGGGGTGACATGATCCCCACCGTAGGACCATCTGGCAGAACACCCAGAATATGTTGTATAAATTAAGATAGGAAACAGTGCCGGAAACATGCCAGAACCTCTGGTCTGATGAAACAAAAATAGAACTGTTTGGCAATAATGACCATCGTTATGTTCTTCTTGCAAGCTGAAGAACAACCTCCCAACCGTGAAGCACGTGGGTTGCAGCATCATGTTGCGGCACTTCACCAAATAGATTGCATCATGAGGGAGGAAAACATCTCAAGACATCAGTCAGGAAGTTAAAGCTTGGTTGCAAATGGGTCTTCCAAATGGACAATGACCCCAAGCATACTTCCAAAGTTGTGGCAAAATGGCGTAAGGACAACAAAGTCAAGTGGCCATCACAAAGCCCTGACCTCAATCCAATGGAAAATTTGTGGGCAGAACTGAAAAAGCATGTGCGAGCAAGGAGGCCTACCAACCTGACTCAGTTACACCAGCTCTGTCAGGAGGAATGGGCCAAAATTCACCCAACCTATTGTGGGAAGCTTGTGGAAAGCTACCTGAAATGTTTGACCCAAGTTAAACAATTTAAAGGCAATTCTACCATATACTAATTGAGTGTATGTAAACTTCTGACCCACTGGGAATGTGATGAAATAAATAAAAGCTGAAATAAATTATTCTCTCTTCTATTATTCTGACATTTCACATTCTTAAAATAAAGTGGTGATCCTGACTGACCTAAGACAGTTCATTTTTGCAAGGATTAAGGCGTAGGTTAATTTGTGACTGTTTTTGTAAGCAGTGGCTGTATTGGAGGGGGAGTGGTTTCTCTTCTCCTAGGCAATCAGCAATTAGCAATTAGTATTAGTACTTTGGTCTCCCCTGTTTTCTCAGCGGCAGCTGTAAGCGGTGGTCTTGTCAGTCGCGGTCTCTTCATCAAAACTAAGACGATCGCCTAAACAAAGACGGTTCTGCTGAATTGCTCTGCAGTTATTCCAGGAAGGAAAGAGAGGAAGGCTCCACACCACATCACTCTTTCATTTGAGCATCTTACCTAGTTCTTTTCAGATTGCATTTTGCTCTTTTGTAGCTTTGACAACTGTGTGCGGGTTTTCCATACCTGTTCGCTCCTCTCCCTTAAGGCTTTACAGATGCTCCCCACCCCTTGGCTGCAACCCATCTAATTTAGTGTACCCTGCGAGCAGAAACCATGTAAAACTCCTGGTCTCTGGCAGCTTTTGGAACTGCAGAACAGCCTATGCTGCCATTCAGTCCCTTGACTTTTTGGCCCCTAACAAAGACATAGATCACCCCAGAGAACCCTTATACTCCAGCTACTTTCTCTTCAACTGACTACATTTTTTTCTCTTATAGTCCAAGAGCATCTTGTCATTGCGGTGGTGGCACAGGGCTACTCTTTTCTCCCTCTCTCACCTCTCCATTTCCTCCTTTGAATTCCATGCTGTGACTGTCACTTGTACACGTTAAGTTAACATTGTTGTCATCAATCGCCCACCAGGGCCCCTTAGAGAGTTCCTCAATAATTTTGACACCTTGTTAAGCTTATTTTCTGACGATGCCTCACCGCTCTTCGTACTTGGCAACTTCAACCTCCCAACGTCTGCCTTCGATTCATTTCTCTCCAACACTCTTTCCCCTCCTTGACCTCACCCTTTCCCAGTCCCCTCCCACTCACAAGGCAGGCAATATGCTTGATGTCATCTTGATCAGAGGCCATTTGCCTACTAATCTCACTGCCACCCCCCTCCAGGTCTCTGATCCCTACTTTGTTCCCTTTTCTGTCGCCTTTTACTCTAACCATAGCCACTCAGCCCCTACCCAGATAGTCATGCGCTGTCGAAAATCTTTGTCTCTCTCCCACTACACTCGCCTCTTCTATCCTAACATCACTCCCTTCAGCTCAATCCTTCTCCCTTCTCCCTCCTTTCTCCTGATTCTGCACCTTCAACCCCGCATTCTATGACTCGGACTGTCCCCTTTCCTCCGGCCTGGCCCTCCCTTCCTGCTCTGTGGCCGAGTGACTCATTGCGAACTTACAGAACAGGGCTGCGGGCAGCTGAGCGTAAATGGAAGACAACTAAACTTATCATCCTTTCACTCCCTCCTCTCTACCCTCTTTCCTCTGTATCCAATGCTAAAGCCACTTTCTATCACTCTAAATTTCAAGCTTCTGCCTGTAATCCCAGGAAACTCTTTTCCACCTTTTCCTCCCTTCTTAATCCTCTACCACTTCCCTCCCTCTCTGCGGACAACTTTGTCAACCACTTTGAAAAGAAGCTTGACAACATCCGCTCCTCATTCAATCGGCCTATTAAGTTCACTGGTCCCATTCACACAGCACTAACCTACGCCTTGACCTCTTTCTGCCCTCTCCAGATTAAATCTTTTGACTAGTGAGGTCCAGCTGCCCAACAACCTGCTGTTATGGGATTTTTATCAATAATGACTAAATGAGGTATACTGCACTATAACTGGCAAGAATTCTACCCTGTCTTTCTTGTAGTATTAAATAATGTTTGTCCGTTAGGAAGGGGTTATATGGCATGTACCTAGGAAGAAAGGAATGTATGTGGAGATAAGAGAGGACAGGGAGGGCTCCTTCAGAGTTATGGTGTCTCGGGGAGCCTGGAACGGTCAGTTGAGGGGTTATAAAATGTGGTTAGACTCATGAGAAAATCCATGTTGGTGTGTATGTGTGTGCGTAGTTTAGGATGATATAAGAAGGAATGGATTTGTGAAAACTTTGGAGCTCTTGCAAATAAATTGGAACCTGATCAATTGTGAGCTGGGAATTCTGTCTGTTTTATTTTAGACCAGAACTTTACAACCTCTGGGTATCAGACAGATCAATATAACTGGAATTTATGAACACTGATTAAATGATTAAAATATTACATTCCCTCCTCCCTTCTTCAGACCATCTCTGGAGACCTTCTCCCAATCTTCACCCTCATCAACTCATCCCTGACCACCGGCTATGTCCCCTCTGACTTCAAAATTGCCTGAGATGCTCCTCTCAAAAGAAACCAACACCTGACTCCTGTAATGTCAAAAACTACAGACTGGTATCCCTTTGTTTTTTTCTTTACAAAACACTTGAGCGTGCTGTTTCTAACCAACTCTTTCGCTATCTCTCTCAGAATGATTTTCTTGACCATAACCAGTCAGCCTTCAAGACATTTCACTCAACCGAGACTGCTCTTATCTGCGGCATGGAGGCTCTCCGCCCTGCCAAAGCTGACTCTCTCTACTTTGTTTTCATCCTCCTAGATCTATCCGCTGCTTTCGACACGTGAAACATCAGATCCTTTTCTCCACCCTCTCAGGGATGGGAGTTTCAGGCTCTGCACACTCTTGGATTGCATCCTACATGGCAGGCCGCTCCTACCAGGTGATGTGAAGAGGATCTGTGTCTGCACCACGTACTCTCACTACTGGTGTCCCCCAAGGCTGGGTTCTAGGCTCTCGTCTCTTCTTTCTATACACAAGTCACTTGGCTCTATCATATCCTCTCCTATCTTTGCCATGCTGATAAAAATAAACTACACCTTCCCCCTTTCGGACACCCAGGTGGAGTCACGCCTCTGTGCGTGCCTGGCAGACATCTCAGCTTGGATGTCGGCCCACCATCTCAAGCTCAACCTCAACAAAATGGAGCTGTTCTGACTCCCAGGAAAGGGTTGCCCGCTCCAATACATCTCCATCACAGTTGACAACTCCACGGTGTCCGCCTTCTAGAGTGCAAAGAACCTTGGCTTGACCCTGGATAACAACCTGTCATTCTCACCAAACATCAAAGCAGTGACTCGCTCCTGCAGGTTTATTCTCTACAACATCCATAGAGTACAACCCTACCTCACACAGGAACTGGTGCAGGTCCTAACCCAGGCACTTGTCTTCTCCTGTCTGGACTACTGCCACTTGCTGTTGGCTGGGTTCCCAGCTTGTTCCATCAAAGCCTGCAATTTATCCAGAATGCTGCAGACGCCTGGTGTTCAACTTTCCCAAGTTCTCCCATGTCACCCCGCTCCTCCACACACTCCACTGGCTTCCAGTCGAAGCTTGCATCCATTACATGATCATGGTACTTGCCTATGGCACAGCAAGAGGAAATGCCCCTCCCCACTTTCAGGCTATGCTCAAACACTGCACCCCAACCCGAGCATTCCATTTCTCCACTACGGAAGTGTGCGGAAGGGAAGCTCCTGCTCAGCCCAGTCCAAGTTCTTCTCTGTCCTGGCAACCCAATGATTGAATCAGCTTCCCCCTGAAGCTAGGACACCAGAGTCCCTGCCCATCTTCAGAAAACATCTGAAACCCTACCTCTACAGAGACTCTTAACCTCTTGAAACTCGGGGGGCGCTATTTCATTTTTGGATGAAAAAGGTTCCCGTTTTAAACAAGATATTTTGTCACAAAAAGATGCTTGACTATGCATATAATTGATAGCTTTGGAAAGAAAACACTCTGAATTTTCCAGAACTGCAAAGATATTGTCTGTGAGTGCCCCAGAACAGGAGCTACAGGCAAAACCAAGATGAAACGGCAACCAGGAAATGAGCAGGATTTTTGAGGCTCTGTTTTCCATTGTCTCCTTATATGGCTGTGGATGCGACAGGAATGAGGCTGCCCTATCTATCGTTTCCCCAAGGTGTCTGCAGCATTGTGACGTATTTGTAGGCATATCATTGGAAGATTGACCATAAGAGACTACATTTGCCAGGTGTCCGCCCGGTGTCCTCCGTCGAAATTGGTGCGTCATTTTCAGCTGCTGGTATTTTTCCATGGGATTCTGAGACGAAAGCAGGCTTCCACGAACGGCATATCAATGAAGAGATATGTGAAAAAACACCTTGAGGATTGATTCTAAACAACGTTTGCCATGTTTCGGTCGATATTATGGAGTTAATTTGGAAAAAGTTTGACGTTTTGGTGACTGAATTTTCGGTTCGTTTCGGTAGCCAAATGTGATGTACAAAACGGAGCGATTTCTCCTACACAAAGATTCTTTCAGGAAAAACTGAACATTTGCGATGTAACTGAGTCTCCTCATTGAAAACATCCGAAGTTCTTCAAAGGTAAATGATTTTCTTTATTTGGTTATCTGTTTTTTGTGAAAATGTTGCGTGCTAAATGCTACGCAAAATGCTAAGCTAGCTTGCAATGCTCTTACACAAATGCTTGATTTGCTATGGTTCAAAAGCATATTTTGAAAATCTGAGTTGACAGTGTTGTTAAGAAAAGGCTAAGCTTGAGAGCAGGCATATTATTTTCATTTCATTTGCGATTTTCAGAAATCGTTAACGTTGCGTTATGCTCCATTTTGCTGATACCTGCCTACAGACAAAAGTTTAAAAAAGAAGCTCCCACGCTGAGGTCTGTCCAACGCTGGTCCGACCAAGCTGACTCCACACTCCAAGACTGCTTCCACCACGTGGACTGGGACATGTTTCGTATTGCGTCAAATAACAACATTGACGAATATTCGGTGTGCGAGTTCATTAGAACTTGCGTTGAAGATGTCGTTCCCATAGCAACGATTAAAACATTCCCTAACCAGAAACCTTGGATTGATGGCAGCATTCGCGTGAAACTGAAAGCGCGAACCACTGCTTTCAATCAGGGCAAGGTGTCTGGTAACATGACTGAATACAAACAATGCAGCTATTCCCTCCGTAAGGCTATCAAACAAGCTAAGCGTCAGTACAGAGACAAAGTAGAATCCCAATTCAACGGCTCAGACACAAGAGGCATGTGGCAGGGTCTACAGTCAATCACGGACTACAGGAAGAAATCCAGCCCAGTCACGGACCAGGATGTCATGCTCCCAGGCAGACTAAATAACTTTTTTTGCCCACTTTGAGGACAATACAGTGCCACTGACACTGCCTACAACAGAAAAATGCGGTCTCTCCTTCACTGCAGCCGAGGTGAGTAAAACATTTAAACGTGTTAACCCTCGCAAGGCTGCAGGCCCAGACGGCATCCCCAGCCGCGCCCTCAGAGCATGCGCAGATCAGCTGGCTGGTGTGTTTACGGACATATTCAATCAATCCCTATACCAGTCTGCTGTTCCCACATGCTTCAAGAGGGCCACCATTGTTCCTGTTCCCAAGAAAGCTAAGGTAACTGAGCTAAACGACTACAGCCCCGTAGCACTCACTTCCGTCATCATGAAGTGCTTTGAGAGACTAGTCAAGGACCATACACCTCCACCCTACCTGACACCCTAGACCCACTCCAATGTGCTTACCTCTCAAATAGGTCCACAGACGATGCAATCTCAACCACACTGCACACTGCCCTAACCCATCTGGACAAGAGGAATACCTATGTGAGAATGCTGTTCATCGACTACAGCTCGGCATTCAACACCATAGTACCCTCCAAGCTCGTCATCAAGCTCGAGACCCTGGGTCTCGACCCCGCCCTGTGCAACTGGGTACTGGACTTCCTGACGGGCCGCCCCCAGGTGGTGAGGGTAGGTAACAACATCTCCTCCCCGCTGATCCTCAACACTGGGGCCCCACAAGGGTGCGTTCTGAGCCCTTCCTGTACTCCCTGTTCACCCACGACTGCGTGGCCACGCACGCCTTCAACTCAATCATCAAGTTTGCGGTCGACACAACAGTGGTAGGCTTGATTACCAACAACGACGAGATGGCCTACAGGGAGGAGGTGAGGGCCTCGGAGTGTGGTGTCAGGAAAATAACCTCACACTCAACGTCAACAAAACTAAGGAGATGATTGTGGACTTCAGGAAACAGCAGAGGGAACACCCCCCTATCCACATCGATGGAACAGTAGTGGAGAGAGTAGCAAGTTTTAAGTTCCTCGGCATACACATCACAGACAAACTGAATTGGTCCACTCACACAGACAGCATCGTGAAGAAGGCGCAGCAGCGCCTCTTCAACCTCAGGAGGCTGAAAAAATTCGGCTTGTCACCAAAAGCACTCACAAACTTCTACAGATGCACAATCGAGAGCATCCTGGCGGGCTGTATCACCGCCTGGTACGGCAACTGCTCCGCCCTCAACCGTAAGGCTCTCCAGAGGGTAGTGAGGTCTGCACAACGCATCACCGGGGGGCAAACTACCTGCCCTCCAGGACACCTACACCACCCGATGTTACAGGAAGGCCATAAAGATCATCAAGGACATCAACCACCCGAGCCACTGCCTGTTCACCCCGCTATCATCCAGAAGGCGAGGTCAGTACAGGTGCATCAAAACTGGGACCGAGAGACTGAAAAACAGCTTCTATCTCAAGGCCATCAGACTGTTAAACAGCCACCACTAACATTGAGTGGCTGCTGCCAACACACTGACACTGACTCAACTCCAGCCACTTTAATAATGGGAATTGATGGGAAATTATGTAAATATATCACTAGCCACTTTAAACAATGCTACCTTATATAATGTTACTTACCCTACATTATGAATCTCATATGCATACGTATATACTGTACTCTATATCATCGACTGCATCCTTATGTAATACATGTATCACTAGCCACTTTAACTATGCCACTTTGTTTACATACTCATCTCATATGTATATACTGTACTCGATACCATCTACTGTATCTTGCCTATGCTGCTCTGTACCATCACTCATTCATATATCCTTATGTACATATTCTTTATCCCCTTACACTGTGTATAAGACAGTAGTTTAGGAATTGTTAGTTAGATTACTTGTTGGTTATTACTGCATTGTCGAAACTAGAAGCACAAGCATTTCGCTACACTCGCATTAACATCTGCTAACCATGTGTATGTGACAAATAAGATTTGATTTGATTTGATTTAATGAGCCTGAGGCTGTATTCACAATTCCGGATACGGGATGGGTAGTATCAAGAAGTTAAATAATCCCACAGGACCACCTCCACACCCCGACCAATCCCTAAGAAAAATTGTATGACCTATGAACACTCACGCTTGACTTTCTTTCCACCTTACTAGCTCTGACTTTGCTGATATCTACTTTACTGAGGAAAATTTACTTAGTATGACTGTGATACACCATACTTACAAAAGTATGTGGACACCCCTTCAAATGAGTGGATTCGGCTATTTCAGTCACACCTATTGCTGACAGGTGTTTAAAAATCGAGCACACAGTTATTCGAACTCCATATACAGCTATTGGCAGTAGAATGGTATTCATGAAGAGCTCAGTCACTTTCAATGTGGCAATGTCATAGGATGCCACCTTTCTAACTTCCAACTTCTAATTTCGTCAAAATTCTGCCATGCTAGAGCTGCCACAGTCAACTGTAAGTGCTGTTATTGTGTGTAAGTGCTGTTATTGTTAAATACAAAATGTCTAAGCAACAACGGCACAGCCGTAAAGTGGTAGAACGCTCAAGCTCACAGAACGGGACTGCTGAGTGCTGAAGCGTGTACTGTGTAACAGATTGTCTGTCCTCGGTTATAGCACTCACTACCGAGTTCCAAACTGCCTCTGGAAGAAGCGTCAGCACAAGAACTGTTCGCCCGGGAGCTTCATGAAATGGGTTTCCATGGCTTAGCAGCCGCACACAAGCCTAAGATCACCATGTGCAATGCCAAGCGTTGGCTGGAGTGGTGTAAAGTTCGCCATTGGTCTCTGGAGCAGTGGAAATGCATTATTTGGAGTGATGAATCACGCTTCACCATCTGGCAATCCGAAGGGCGAATCTAGGTTTGGCGGATGCCAGGGCAATGCTACCTGCCCCAACGCATAGTGCCAACGGTAATGTTTGGTGGAGGAGTAATAATGATCTGGGGCTAGGCAACTTAATTCCAGTGAATTAACGCTTACAGCATGCAATGACATTCTAGACGATTCTGTGCTTCCAACTTGGGAAGGTCCTTTGCTGTTTCAGTGTGACAATGCCCCCATGCACAAAGTGAGGTCCATACAGAAATGGTTTCTTGAGATTGGTGTGGAAGAACTTGACTGGCCTTTACAGAGCCCTGATCTCAACCCCATCAAACACATTTGGGATGAATTGGAACACCGATTCTAAGCCAGACCTAAACGCCCAACATCAGTGCCCGACCTCACTAATGCTCTTGTGGCTGAATGGAAGCCTATAACAGCGTCTGCTAAATTACTAAAATATGTAAATGTAAAAATGTAAACCAACGGCAACAGTGGGAGGAAAACACAGGCCATTACTCTCCTCTGAACTGAAACACTAAACCTGAAATACATTTACTGTATTGACTTACTGAAGTAACATTTTTAGGACTTCTTTCTTATTGCAATGGTTTGCCTCAGACCGACTTAGAGCTCCAACAGACTTTCACCCTCATAGACAAGACAACAGTTCATCATCTCACCTCCATTCACACACGCCAGGTCGTTACAACGACTCGTTTATTAAAGAAGTGAAGGGATATGAGAAGGAATGAGCGGAATACATCTGTTTTCCCTGACTGTGAAAGGAAGAGTGTTGTTAGCCAGTGTGTCTTACAGCAGTGATTAGTTATGGACTGCTGTTATGTCCTCTTTGCCAGAACCATCCGGCTCCCCAGAACGGAGCCAATTCAGCAGCCAGTTTCACTTTCAGCCTATTCTCCATCAGGAAACTGGCGTCCGTGAGATGCCCACTCACACAAAAACACTGACACACAGCAGCAAGGCTTTCTGCCGAACCCTTACAAACACACACACACTCTCCTGGCGTGTTGAGCCTCATATGGCAGAGGAACAACAGGAGGATTAAAACTACTATACACCTCAAACACACTGACAGGCAGCCAGAGCGAAATAATATTGTTTGAGGTGGGGCGTATGTAGGGTGAGGACATGTGAGGTGAGGCGAGGTGTGTGTGTGTGTGTGTGTGTGTGTGTGTGTGTGTGTGTGTGTGTGTGTGTGTGTGTGTGTGTGTGTGTGTGTGTGTGTGTGTGTGTGTGTGTGTGTGTGTGTGTATGTGTATGTGTTAGGGGGAAAGGGCAGGGAGATGAAAGGAGAGTGCTGCTTTCAATTTATTTTCCTGCAGTGATCACAACATGAGACAAACACACACACAAACACACACACACAAACACACACACTCTCTCTCTCTGTGCAGACTGCTCTCTCACCCTGTGCATGTAAAGTCTCTCTGCAGGTGAGCGATTAAGGCACTGACTGCAACCTGCATCAGTGAGAGACACACACACCACACACACACAAACATCAGCTGTATGTCCATGTTTCCCATGCCAATAAAGCGCTTAAATTAAACTGAATTAAATTGAGATGGGGGGGGGGGGGTAAGAGAGACAGACAGACAGACAGACAGACAGACAGACAAGTGAGTTAGACTGCTGGATATGATCTGTCATCAGTCAGTCATTCAGGTAATTGAGTTAGACTGCATCAGTGGATAAATGAGTTAGACTGCTGGATCTGTCATCAGTCAGTCAGTCAGGTAAATGAGTTAGACTGCTGGATATGATCTGTCATCAGTCAGTCAGTCAGTCAGTCAGGTAAATGATAGACTGCTGGATATGATCTGTCATCAGTCAGTCAGGTAATTGAGTTAGACTGCTGGATATGATCTGTCATCAGTCAGTCAGGTAAATGAGTTAGACTGCTGGATATGATCTGTCATCAGTCAGTCATTCAGGTAATGAGTTAGACTGCTGGATATGATCTGTCATCAGTCAGTCAGTCAGGTAAATGAGTTAGACTGCTGGATATGATCTGTCATCAGTCAGTCAGTCAGGTAATTGAGTTAGACTGCTGGATATGATCTGTCATCAGTCAGTCAGTCAGGTAATTGAGTTAGACTGCTGGATATGATCTGTCATCAGTCAGTCAGGTAAATGAGTTAGACTGCTGGATATGATCTGTCATCAGTCAGTCAGTCAGGTAAATGAGTTAGACTGCTGGATATGATCTGTCATCAGTCAGTCAGTCAGGTAAATGAGTTAGACTGCTGGATATGATCTGTCATCAGTCAGTCAGTCAGGTAAATGAGTTAGACTGCTGGATATGATCTGTCATCAGTCAGTCAGTCAGGGTAATTGAGTTAGACTGCTGGATATGATCTGTCATCAGTCAGTCAGTCAGGTAAATGAGTTAGACTGCAGGATATGATCTGTCATCAGTCAGTCAGTCAGGTAAATGAGTTAGACTGCTGGATATGATCTGTCATCAGTCAGTCAGTCAGGTAATTGAGTTAGACTGCTGGATATGATCTGTCATCAGTCAGTCAGTCAGGTAAATGAGTTAGACTGCTGGATATGATCTGTCATCAGTCAGTCAGTCAGGTAAATGAGTTAGACTGCTGGATATGATCTGTCATCAGTCAGTCAGTCAGGTAAATGAGTTAGACTGCTGGATATGATCTGTCATCAGTCAGTCAGTCAGGTAAATGAGTTAGACTGCTGGATATGATCTGTCATCAGTCAGTCAGTCAGGTAATTGAGTTAGACTGCTGGATATGATCTGTCATCAGTCAGTCAGGTAAATGAGTTAGACTGCTGGATATGATCTGTCATCAGTCAGTCAGTCAGGTAAATGAGTTAGACTGCTGGATATGATCTGTCATCTGTCAGTCAGTCAGTCAGGTAATTGAGTTAGACTGCTGGATATGATCTGTCAGTCAGTCAGGTAATAGTTAGACTGCTGGATATGATCTGTCATCAGTCAGTCAGTCAGGTAAATGAGTTAGACTGCTGGATATGATCTGTCATCAGTCAGTCAGTCAGTCAGGTAATTGAGTTAGACTGCTGGATATGATCTGTCATCAGTCAGTCAGTCAGGTAAATGAGTTAGACTGCTGGATATGATCTGTCATCTGTCAGTCAGTCAGGTAATTGAGTTAGACTGCTGGATATGATCTGCCATCAGTCAGTCAGTCAGTCAGTCAGGTAATTGAGTTAGTGTTTCAGAGTTGTGAGGTAGACTGCAGTATGTGATCTAACTCCCACAGAGAAAGGCCTGGCTTGTTCTGACCATCATGCCTTAGGGAGTCAGTCCTCTGAACATCAGTATCTACTGACAACGGCCCAAAGCCTTTTCAGACAATCTGTATTCCTCCACCAGTACACTTGGTACTTTCTCTTTCCTGAATACTTCCCCAATAAATACAAATCAATGAAATATTCTATTCATAGAGTCTCTCATCTATTAGCAGCACTCTACAGCGATGCCTGAACATACTACAAAAAGCATATCTGACAGTTGGAGCTTATGCTGATAGATCTGTTGTGTAGAACACTTCAAATGTGGTATAAGGTATGTATGATGGTAAAGCACAAAACTTGTCTTCATGCCCAAATAAGAGTGTCGGTATGAAAAAGGTGCCATATATTTGAAGAGGCTTTTATTCCACGTTGACTGCATACAGCTGTTACCTAGCAACAGCTGTTAATGGATGTAGAATGTGCATACGGGTTATTCTCAAATATTGTTTTATTGCTTTCGTGATATTTTATTCTAATTATTAATCATTGCTCTTTATTCACACATTTCTGAAACCACACACATACAGAACCGGACATCTTTGTGCCGAAGATTGAGGACAGCTAGCATGCTAGCAACTTACTGTTTGGAGAGGTAGTATGGAGGATGATGATGAGGGAGTGGGGAGGTGGGTGAGATATTGTCAATATAATTGCATAATAGAAATGGAATTTGATTTGTATGTGATTTGTATGTCCAAATACAAAAACTCTTATTTTTTTAAATATAAACTATATAAATATATATATATTTTTTAAAGAAACGTCCCTTTTTCAGGACCCTGTCGTTAAAATCCAATAACTTCGCAGATCTTCATTGTAAAGTGTTTAAACACTGTTTCCCATGCTTGTTCAATGAACCATACAAAATTAATGAACATGCACCTGTGGAACGGTCATTAAGACACTAACAGCTCACAGACTGTAGGCAATTAAAATCACAGTTATGAAAACTTAGATCACTAAAGAGGCCTTTCTACTGACTCTGAAAAACACAAAAAGAAAGATGCCCAGGGCCCCTGCTCATCTGCATGAACGTGCCTTAGGCATGCTGCAAGGAGGCGTGAGGACTGCAGATGTGGCCAGGGCAATACATTGCAATGTCAGAACTATGAGACACCTAAGACAGCGCTACAGGGATACAGGACGGACAGCTGATCGTCCGCGCAGTGGCAGACCACGTGTAACATCACATGCACAGGATCTGTACATCCGAACATCACACCTGCGGAACAGGTACAGGATGGCAACAACAACTGCCCGAGTTACACCAGGAATGCACAATCCCTCCATCAGTGCACAGACTGTTCGCAATAGGCTAAGAGAGGCTGGACTGAGGGCTTGTAGGCCTGTTGTAAGGCAGGTCCTCACCAGACATCACCATCAACAACGTCGCCTATGGGCACAAACCCACCGTCGCTGGACAAGACAGGACTGGCAAAAAGTGCTCTTCACTGACGAGTCGCGGTTTTGTTTCACCAGGGGTGATGCTAGGATTTGCGTTTATCGTTGAAGGAATGAGCGTTACACCGAGGCCTGTACTCTGGAGCGGGATCGATTTGGAGGTGGAGAGTCCGTCATGGTCTGGGGCGGTGTGTCACAGCATCATCGGACTAAGCTTGTTGTCGTTGCAGGCAATCTCAATGCTGTGCATGGCACAGAAGACATCCTCCTCCCTCATGTGGTACCCTTCCTGCAGGCTCATCCTGAGATGACCCTCCAACATGACAATGCCACCAGCCATACTGCCTGTTCTGTGTGTGATTTCCTGCAAGACAGAAATGTCAGTGTTCTGCCATGGCCAGCGAAGAGCCCGGATCTCAATCCCATTGAGCACATGGGGACAAGTTGGATCGAAAGGTGAGGGGCCTTGGTCATTTTTTTGTGTTTTCGTTATATATTTGGTTAGGCCAGGGTGTGACATGGGTTTATGTATTGTATTTTCGTATTGGGGTTTGTAGTATTTGGGATTGCGGCTGAGTAGGGGTGTTGTATAGGTTTGGCTGCCTGAGGCGGTTCTCAATCAGAGTCAGGTGATTCTCGTTGTCTCTGATTGGGAACCGTATTTAGGTAGCCTGGTTTTCACTTTGTATTTCGTGGGTGATTGTTCCTGTCTCTGTGTTAGAGTTCACCAGTCAGGCTGTAATAGGTTTCACGTTCCGTTTTGTTGTTTTGTATTTATTAGTTATTTCATGTATAGTTTCGTTATTTGTTTCACTAATAAACATGAGTAACCAACACGCTGCATTTCAGTCCGACTCTCTTTCGACAAACGAAGAACGTCGTTACAGTTACTTTTGATTTTGATGTTGTCCCTTTGTTCAGGGACACATTATTCAATTTCTGTTAGTTACATTTCTGTGGAACTTGTTCAGTTTATGTCTCAGATATTGAATCTTGTTATGTTCATACTAATATTTACACATGCTAAGTTTGCTGAAAATAAACGCAGTTTACAGTGAGAGGACGTTTCTTGTCTTGCTGATTTAATATATATATATATTTACCCCTTTTTCTCCCCAATTTTGTGGTATCCAATTGGTATTTATAGTCTTGTCCCATCACTGCAATTCCCGTACAGACTCGGGAGAGATGAAGGTCTAGAGCCGTGCGTCCTCCAAAACACAACACAGCCAAGCCGCACTGCTTCTTGACACAACGTCCACTAAACCCAGAAGTCAGCCGCACCAATGTGTTTGTGGAAACACCGTACACCTGGCGACCGTTTCAGCGTGCATTGCACCCGGCCCGTCACAGGATTCGCTAGTGCACGATGGGATAAGAACATTCCTGCCGGCCAAACCATCCCCTAACCCGGACAATGCTGGGCCAATTGTGCGCCACCCCATGGGTCTCCCGGTCGCAAACCAGGATCTCTAGTGGCACAGCTAGCACTATGATGCAGTGCCTTATTCCACCGCGCCACTCGGGAGGCCACTGAAAAACCCTTCCTTTTTAATCAAATCACTTGCTAGCTGGTGGTGAAGTATGTGGCCATTGAGGACAGCAGTGTCGATCAGATTGAAAAAAATATAGATATTTTTAAATTCTGCATTTGTGAGTTCTCATTATGAAAGACATTGCTATTGCTACAGCTTAGTCCACCTGTGACATATATAAACAACAACACTGAATGGCTCCAGGTTAGTGTCAGGGGTGACGTGATTGGCTGCTGGTGTGGTGATACTGATGATTTGTCCCCACAGATGATTTGTTTACATAGCAGGTTAGGATAATTAACGTGGTCGGTTAGGAGAACTAACACAGCAGGTTGGGTGAATGAATGTAGGAGGTTAAGAGAATGGTTCGGAAAATTGTCAAGTTTAGGCTTAGCTACAATGCTACAGTTCTCAACAACTGTTGTCCCCAACACAACCACTAGACAGGGCTGTTTTAGGCCTACTCCATCTAACCACAATGGTAGAAACGTAAACAAATCATTGTTAGCGACAAATGATCAGTATCATAACACCGGCATGGGTCACTTGTATCAATAAACCCCTATCAGAAAATGGTTTGTGTGCTAATCCTTTCTTTATTTACTGTTTTATTCACCTTTTTAAGTGCTGTTGACAAATCATGCATTCTGATTTTTGCATAGATTGTAATGAGCACATGATACAGTGGGGCAAAAAAAGTATTTAGTCAGCCACCAATTGTGCAATTTCTAAGACTTAAAAAGATGAGGCCTGTAATTTTCATCATCACTTCAACTATGAAAGACAAAATGAGAAAATAAAATCCAGAAAATCACATTGTAGGATTTTTTATGAATTTATTTGCAAATTATGGTGGAAAATAAGTATTTGGTCAAAAACAAAAGTTTATCTCCAAGTTTATCTCCAAAGATTTTCTATGGGGTTGAGATCTGGAGACTGGCTAGGCCACTCCAGGACCTTGAAATGCTTCTTACGAAGCCACTCCTTCGTTGCCCGGGCGGTGTGTTTGGGATCATTGTCATGCTGAAAGACCCAGTTTCATCTTCAATGCCCTTGCTGATGGAAGGAGGTTTTCACTCAAAATCTCACGATATATGGCCCCATTCATTCTTTCCTTTACACGGATCAGTCATCCTGGTCCCTTTGCAGAAAAACTGCCCCAAAGCATGATGTTTCCACCCCCATGCTTCACAGTAGGTATGGTGTTCTTTGGATGCAACTCAGCATTCTTTGCCCTCCAAACACGACGAGTTGAGTTTTTACAAAAAGTTATATTTTGGTTTCATCTGACCATATGACATTCTCCCAATCTTCTTCTGTATCATCCAAATGCTCTCTAGCAAACTTCAGATGGGCCTGGACATGTACTGGCTTAAGCAGGGGGACACGTCTGGCACTGCAGGATTTGAGTCCCTGGCGGCATAGTGTGTTACTGATGGTAGGCTTTGTTACTTTGGTCCCAGCTCTCTGCTTACCTATTGCAGATTCAGTCTTCCCAGCCTGGTGCAGGTCTACAATTTTGTTTCTGGTGTCCTTTGACAGCTCTTTGGTCTTGGCCATAGTGGAGTTTGGAGTGTCACTGTTTGAGGTTGTGGACAGGTGTCTTTTATACTGATAACAAGTTCAAACAGGTGCCATTAATACAGGTAACGATTGGAGGACAGAGGAGCCTCTTAAAGAAGAAGTTACAGGTCTGTGAGAGCCAGAAATCTTGCTTGTTTGTAGGTGACCAAATACTTATTTTCCACAGTAATTTGCAAATAATTTAATAAAAAAATCCTACAATGTGATTTTCTGGATTTTTTCTCCTCATTTTGTCTGTCATAGTTTTGTCTGTCATAGTTGAAGTGATGAAAATTACAGGCCTCTCTCATCTTTTTAAGTGGGAGAACTTGCACAATTGGTGGCTGACTAAATACTTTTTTGCCCCACTGTATATGTAAAGGTTGTACTGATTATGATGAGCTAATACTAAGCTATTTTCCAGCTATGTGTGGATGTTGACATCATTCAATGCATTCTGAGTGTCACGTAAACATCTATCAGACCAAAGATGTTATAGCAAAACGAGGTGAAGGAGAAATGATGACTAACAGTAATGTAAACTGTTCACATAATGTTCACATAATTTGAGAGAAATAAGCTTTTTGTCCTTATGGAAAATGTATGGTTTCTTTTATTTCGGCTCATGAAACATGGGACCAACACTTGTGTTTATATTTTTGTTCAGTGTCGTAATTGCCATTAGCTAATTTATATTATGATTTCTATCAGCTGAGAGTTGGCTAAATATGACCGCTTGTGTTAGCGCTAGGACTAATTCAGCCTACATTTTCTGATTAGGATGGGAATTGTGTTATGCTGTCGCTACTTTTGTGACAGTGGCCGTCAGTGACATTTAAGAGAGGGAGGATGAAAAATGTTATGAGAATGGCCTTATTTCAATTAGGGCATATTGGATGACTGTTATTCATATTCCATTCACCCAGCCCAATGTAATATTGATAGGTTGAGGCTACTACATGATAGTAGAATTTCCCCTATACTATATATCATGAGGTTGCTACAACCTAGCCTATGAATGAAAGTTTACAGCGTAGGTGCATAGGTGGAGAAAACAATGTGTTAATCAAGGTGACAGACACTGACACATGCAATGCCACCTTGCTCATGCCCGCATCTACTCGTGCCCGCATCTAGCTGATCTAGGGTGTAATCATTAGTCCAACAGTGCAAACAAGATTTTCTATTGGACAAATTCAGGTATGTTTGTTTATCCCCATTTCATTCCGTTTCCTTCCGTTTAAGAACATTTTCAACAGAATTGGTGGAATGAATACACCCATGATCACACACACAAACACAGATCCTTTTCATCGCAGACACATGCAAACAGCTGTAGAATTCCTTCTCGCATCTACACACCCTACTCCTCTCACCTTTTCCCTTTGCTCATGGACTTCAGTGCACAACATCAGCGGTCTGTGACCAGGCGAAAAAACCTTTCCAAGCTAAATCTTCGTATCACAACCGTTAACTGCTACACACCACCTACAGTTGAAGACAGAAGTTTAAATACACTTAGGTTGGAGTCATTAAAACTAGTTTTTCAACCACTCCACAAATTTCTTGTAAACAAACTATAGTTTTGGCAAGTCAGTTAGGACATCTACCTTGTGCATGACACAAGTAATTTTTCCAACAATTGTTTACAGATGTAACGATCGTCTGTGGTGGAAGAAGGTGAGGACCAAAGCGCAGCGTGGTAAGTGTTGATATTTTTTATAAAATAACTGAACACTGACCAAAACAACAAACGAACCGTCCCGTAAGGTGAATGAAAAAAAAACACTAAACAGGAAATAATCACCCACAAAACACAGGTGGGAAAAGGCTACCTAAGTATGATTCTCAATCAGAGACAACGAACGACACCTGCCTCTGATTGAGAACTATACCAGGCCAAACACAAAACCACAACATAGAAAAAAGATCATAGACTACCCACCTCAACTCACGCCCTGACCAAACTAAAACAAAGACATAACAAAGGATTTAAGGTCAGAACATGACGACAGATTATTTAATTTATTAATCACTGTATCACAATTCCAGTGGATCAGAAGTTTACACACACTAAGTTGACTGTGACTTTAAACAATTTGGAAAATTCCAGAAAATTATGTCATGGCTTTAGAAGCTTCTGATAGGCTAATTGACATCATTTGAGTCTATTGGAGGTGTAGCTGTGGATGTATTTCAAGGCCTACCTTCAAAGTCAGTGCCTCTTTGCTTGACATCATGGGAAAATCCAAAGAAATCAACCAAAAAAATTGTAGACCTCCACAAGTCTGGTTCATCCTGGCGACAATTTCCAAATGCCTGAAGGTACCACGTTCATCTGTACAAACAATAATATGCAAGTATAAACACTATGGGACTAGAACTAATGCATCAGTAAACCCACTACAATCCTGCAGAACAGTGTACAGTCAGCAAACAGTTTTGCAGTTAGACCGGCGGGCCCCGGTGGCAATACATTAATAAAACCAAAAGCCTTGACATGGAAGAGTTCCAGTGTCCTTTGATTGGGTGGACAGCATGTCAGTTCATTCTGCAAGAGCTTTGATAGGTTGGAGGACATCCTCCGGAATTTGTCATAATTACTGTATAAGTCTATGGAAGGGGGTGAGATCCATGAACCTCCTAGCTTCCTAGTCAATGTATCCAGAGGAGGATGGAAACTAGCTGTCTTCTGTCTTCACAAAGGTGCTAACCTATAGAGTGCTGTTGAGGCTACTATAGACCTTAATTGCAAAACAGTGTGTTTTAATAAATAATTTGTTGACCTGAATATATTTAGTATAGTTTTAACCCAAAAATGATACTTCTTTAAATGTTTCACTATTTTTATGAAATTCACTGAGGATCGTCCTCCCCGTCCTCCTCTGAGGAGCCTCCACTGTTCTGTGAATGTCGGAGCATTGCATCCAAAAATAAACTACTGACATTGAGAACATAACATTTTAAAGACTGTATTTGTTCAAAAATATTTCTGTGAAAAAGCAATGTGGCCAGATCAAACGCTGACAGTTGCATCAATCGTAACTAGACGTTCTGATGAAGTGATCTAATCACACCGGTTTGAGTGTACGATGCAGGGACCACTGTAGAATGATCACACCTGTGAGTTCGTACATGTTTTTTTTCAACTTTGTTTAACAAGGTAGGCTAGTTGAGAACAAGTTCTCATTTGCAACTGCGACCTGGCCAAGATAAAGCATAGCAATTCAACACATAAAACAACACAGAGTTACACATGGAATAAACAAAACATACAGTCAATAATACAGTAGAACAAAAGAAAACAAAAAGTCTATATACAGTGAGTGCAAATGAGGTAAGTTAAGGAAATAAATAGGCCATGGTGGCGAAGTAATTACAATATAGCAATTTAACACTGGAATAGTAGATTGGCAGAAGATGAATGTGCAGGTAGAGATACTGGGGTGCAAAGGAGCAAAATAAATAAATACCAGTATGGGGATGAGGTAGGTAGATAGATGGGCTGTTTACAGATGGGCTATGTACAGGTGCAGTGATCTGTAAGCTGCTCTGACAGCTGGTGCTTAAAGCTAGTGAGGGAGATGCGAGTCTCCAGCTTCAGAGATTTTTGCAATTTGTTCCAGTCATGGGCAGCAGGGAACTGGAAGGAAAGACGAGCAAAGGAGGAATTGGCTTTGGGGGTGACCAGTGAGATATATCTGCTGAAGCGCATGCTACGAGTGGGTGCTGCTATGGTGACCAGTGAGCTGAGATAAGGCAGGGCTTTACCTAGCAGAGACTTGTAGATAACCTGTAGCCAGTGGATTTGGCGACGAGTATGAAGCGAGGGCCAGCCAACGAGAGCGTACAGGTCGCAATGGTGGGTAGTGTATGGGGCTTTGGTGACAAAACGGATGGCACTGTGATAGACTGCATCCAGTTTGTTGAGTAGAGTGTTGGAGGCAATTTTATAGATGACATCACCGAAGTCGAGGATCGGTAGGATAGTCAGTTTTACGAGGGTATGTTTGGCAGCATGAGTGAAGGATGCTTTGTTGCGATATAGGAAGACGATTATAGATTTAATTTTGGATTGGAGATGCTTAATGTGAGTCTGGAAGGAGAGTTTACAGTCTAACCAGAAACCCAGGTATTTGTAGTTGTCCAGGTATTCTAAGTCAGAGCTGTCCAGAATAGTGATGCTGGACGGGCGAGCAGGTGCGGGCAGTGATCGATTGAATAGCATGCATTTAGTTTTACTTGCGTTTAAGAGCAGTTGGAGGCCACGGAAGGAGAGTTGTGTTGCATTGAAGTTCGTCTGGAGGTTAGTTAACACAGTGTCCAAGGAGGGGCCAGAAGTATACATGTCAAAGGGTTAATTGCCAATTTGTGGTGGATACATGTTTATAAAAATGAGGATCTGCAGGAGTCCAAGTCAAACCAAGATTCCTTATGTCTGAGCTCATAGAGAATAACAGAGTTACACAGCAAAGTGTAGACAGTCTGAATTCCGAAGCATTGGGTGAGAAGCACATATCTTTATAGTTCCTGTTCTTGGGCAAGACTCTCAGTTCCGTTTCTATCTATACAAGGACACAGGAGAGCTGTGCTGACAGTGTCACACAATCTCACAAGGTTAGTCACATACTCAGTTATATGGACACATACAATTACAATGTTCCATTACAATTCTTTACGAAAGGAATAGAGATATAAACTCTACTTCTAGTCTGCAGTCTGTCTGCTGCCATTCCAACGCAAGATACTTATAGCTTTAGTCTAGAACTCCAACAAACATGTTCACTTACAGCTCTAGAACTCCAACAAGCATGTTCACTTACAGCTCTAGAACTCCAACAAACATGTTCACTTACTGCTCTAGAACTCCAGCAAACATGTTCACTTACAGCTCTAGAACTCCAACAAGCATGTTCACTTACAGCTCTAGAACTCCAACAAACATGTTCACTTACAGCTCTAGAACACCAACAACCATGTTCACTGACAGCTCTAGAACTCCAACAAACATGTTCACTTACAGCTCTAGAACTCCAACAAACATGTTCACTTACAGCTCTAGAACTCCAACAAACATGTTCACTTACAGCTCTAGAACTCCAACAAACATGTTCACTTACAGCTCTAGAACTCCAACAAGCATGTTCACTTACAGCTCTAGAACGCCAACAAGCATGTTCACTTAAAGCTCTGGAATTCCAACAAACATGTTCACTTACAGCTCTAGAACTCCAACAAACATGTTCACTTACAGCTCTAGACCACCAACAAGCATGTTCACTTACAGCTCTAGAACTCCAACAAACATGTTCACTTACAGCTCTAGAACTACAACAAACATGTTCACTTACAGTTCTAGAACACCAACAAGCATGTTGACTTACAGCTCTAGAACACCAACAAGCATGTTCACTTACAGCTGTAGAACACCAACAACCATGTTCACTTACAGCTCTAAAACGCCAACAAGCATGTTCACTTAAAGCTCTGGAATTCCAACAAACATGTTCACTTACAGCTCTAGAACTCCAACAAACATGTTCACTTACAGCTCTAGAACTACAACAAACATGTTCACTTACAGCTCTAGAACTCCAACAAACATGTCCACTTACAGCTCTAGAACTACAACAAACATGTTCACTTACAGCTCTAGAACACCAACAAGCATGTTCACTTACAGCTCTAGAACTCCAACAAACATGTCCACTTACAGCTCTAGAACTACAACAAACATGTTCACTTACAGCTCTAGAACACCAACAAGCATGTTCACTTACAGCTCTAGAACACCAACAAGCATGTTCACTTACAGCTGTAGAACACCAACAAGCATGTTCACTTACAGCTCTAGAACACCAACAAGCATGTTCACTTACAGCTCTTGAACACCAACAAGCATGTTCACTTACAGCTCTAGAACTCCAACAAACATGCCACTTACAGCTCTAGAACTCCAACAAACATGTTCACTTACAGCTCTAGAACTCCAACAAACATGTTCACTTACAGTTCTAGAACACCAACAACCATGTTCACTTACAGCTCTAGAACTCCAACAACCATGTTCACTTACAGCTCTAGATCACCAACAACCAAGTTCACTTACAGCTCTAGAACACCAACAACAATGTTCACTTACAGCTCTAGAACTCCAACAACCATGTTCACTTACAGCTCTAGAACACCAACAAACATGTTCACTTACAGCTCTAGAACACCAACAACCATGTTCACTTACAGCTCTAGATCACCAACAACCATGTTCACTTACAGCTCTAGAACACCAACAACCATGTTCACTTACAGCTCTAGAACTCCAACAACCATGTTCACTTACAGCTCTAGAACACCAACAAACATGTTCACTTGCAGTTCAAGAACTCCAACAAGCATGTTCACTTACAGCTCTAGAACTCCAACAAGCATGTTCACTTACAGCTCTAGAACGCCAACAAGCATGTTCACTTACAGCTCTAGAACTCCAACAAACATGTTCACTTACAGCTCTAGAACTCCAACAAACATGTTCACTTACAGCTCTAGAACTCCAACAAGCATGTTCACTTACAGCTCTAGAACGCCAACAAGCATGTTCACTTAAAGCTCTGGAATTCCAACAAACATGTTCACTTACAGCTCTAGAACTCCAACAAACATGTTCACTTACAGCTCTAGACCACCAACAAGCATGTTCACTTACAGCTCTAGAACTCCAACAAACATGTTCACTTACAGCTCTAGAACTACAACAAACATGTTCACTTACATTTCTAGAACACCAACAAGCATGTTGACTTACAGCTCTAGAACACCAACAAGCATGTTCACTTACAGCTGTAGAACACCAACAACCATGTTCACTTACAGCTCTAGAACGCCAACAAGCATGTTCACTTAAAGCTCTGGAATTCCAACAAACATGTTCACTTACAGCTCTAGAACTCCAACAAACATGTTCACTTACAGCTCTAGACCACCAACAAGCATGTTCACTTACAGCTCTAGAACTCCAACAAACATGTTCACTTACAGCTCTAGAACTACAACAAACATGTTCACTTACAGCTCTAGAACACCAACAAGCATGTTCACTTACAGCTCTAGAACACCAACAAGCATGTTCACTTACAGCTGTAGAACACCAACAAGCATGTTCACTTACAGCTCTAGAACACCAACAAGCATGTTCACTTACAGCTCTTGAACACCAACAAGCATGTTCACTTACAGCTCTAGAACTCCAACAAACATGCCACTTACAGCTCTAGAACTCCAACAAACATGTTCACTTACAGCTCTAGAACTCCAACAAACATGTTCACTTACAGTTCTAGAACACCAACAACCATGTTCACTTACAGCTCTAAAACTCCAACAACCATGTTCACTTACAGCTCTAGATCACCAACAACCAAGTTCACTTACAGCTCTAGAACTCCAACAACCATGTTCACTTACAGCTCTAGAACACCAACAAACATGTTCACTTACAGCTCTAGAACACCAACAACCATGTTCACTTAAAGCTCTAGAACACCAACAAACATGTCACTTACATCTCTAGAACACCAACAAACATGTTCACTTGCAGTTCAAGAACTTCAACAAACATGTTCACTTACAGCTCTAGATCACCAACAACCATGTTCACTTACAGCTCTAGAACACCAACAACCATGTTCACTTACAGCTCTAGAACTCCAACAACCATGTTCACTTACAGCTCTAGAACACCAACAAACATGTTCACTTGCAGTTCAAGAACTCCAACAAGCATGTTCACTTACAGCTCTAGAACTCCAACAAGCATGTTCACTTACAGCTCTAGAACGCCAACAAGCATGTTCACTTAAAGCTCTGGAATTCCAACAAACATGTTCACTTACAGCTCTAGAACTCCAACAAACATGTTCACTTACAGCTCTAGACCACCAACAAGCATGTTCACTTACAGCTCTAGAACACCAACAAGCATGTTCACTTACAGCTGTAGAACACCAACAAGCATGTTCACTTACAGCTCTAGAACGCCAACAAGCATGTTCACTTAAAGCTCTGGAATTCCAACAAACATGTTCACTTACAGCTCTAGAACTCCAACAAACATGTTCACTTACAGCTCTAGACCACCAACAAGCATGTTCACTTACAGCTCTAGAACTCCAACAAACATGTTCACTTACAGCTCTAGAACTACAACAAACATGTTCACTTACAGCTCTAGAGCACCAACAAGCATGTTCACTTACAGCTCTAGAACACCAACAAGCATGTTCACTTACAGCTGTAGAACACCAACAAGCATGTTCACTTACAGCTCTAGAACACCAACAAGCATGTTCACTTACAGCTCTTGAACACCAACAAGCATGTTCACTTACAGCTCTAGAACTCCAACAAACATGCCACTTACAGCTCTAGAACTCCAACAAACATGTTCACTTACAGCTCTAGAACTCCAACAAACATGTTCACTTACAGCTCTAGAACACCAACAAGCATGTTCACTTACAGCTCTAGAACTCCAACAAACATGTTCACTTACAGTTCTAGAACACCAACAACCATGTTCACTTACAGCTCTAGAACTCCAACAAACATGTCACTTACATCTCTAGAACACCAACAAACATGTTCACTTACAGCTCTAGAACACCAACAACCATGTTCACGTACAGCTCTAGAACACCAACAAACATGTTCACTTACAGTTCAAGAACTCCAACAAGCATGTTCACTTACAGCTCTAGAACTCCAACAAGCATGTTCACTTACAGCTCTAGAACGCCAACAAGCATGTTCACTTAAAGCTCTGGAATTCCAACAAACATGTTCACATACTGCTCTAGAACTCCAACAAACATGTTCACTTACAGCTCTAGACCACCAACAAGCATGCTCACTTACAGCTCTAGAACTCCAACAAACATGTTCACTTACAGCTCTAGAACTACAACAAACATGTTCACTTACAGCTCTAGAACACCAACAAGCATGTTCACTTACAGCTCTAGAACACCAACAAGCATGTTCACTTACAGCTGTAGAACACCAGCAAGCATGTTCACTTACAGCTCTAGAACACCAACAAGCATGTTCACTTACAGCTGTAGAACACCAACAAGCATGTTCACTTACAGCTCTAGAACACCAACAAGCATGTTCACTTACAGCTCTTGAACACCAACAAGCATGTTCACTTACAGCTCTAGAACTCCAACAAACATGCCACTTACAGCTCTAGAACTCCAACAAACATGTTCACTTACAGCTCTAGAACTCCAACAAACATGTTCACTTACAGTTCTAGAACACCAACAACCATGTTCACTTACAGCTCTAGAACTCCAACAACCATGTTCACTTACAGCTCTAGATCACCAACAACCAAGTTCACTTACAGCTCTAGAACACCAACAACAATGTTCACTTACAGCTCTAGAACTCCAACAACCATGTTCACTTACAGCTCTAGAACACCAACAAACATGTTCACTTACAGCTCTAGAACACCAACAACCATGTTCACTTAAAGCTCTAGAACACCAACAAACATGTCACTTACATCTCTAGAACACCAACAAACATGTTCACTTGCAGTTCAAGAACTTCAACAAACATGTTCACTTACAGCTCTAGATCACCAACAACCATGTTCACTTACAGCTCTAGAACACCAACAACCATGTTCACTTACAGCTCTAGAACTCCAACAACCATGTTCACTTACAGCTCTAGAACACCAACAAACATGTTCACTTGCAGTTCAAGAACTCCAACAAGCATGTTCACTTACAGCTCTAGAACTCCAACACGCATGTTCACTTACAGCTCTAGAACGCCAACAAGCATGTTCACTTAAAGCTCTGGAATTCCAACAAACATGTTCACTTACAGCTCTAGAACTCCAACAAACATGTTCACTTACAGCTCTAGACCACCAACAAGCATGTTCACTTACAGCTCTAGAACACCAACAAGCATGTTCACTTACAGCTGTAGAACACCAACAAGCATGTTCACTTACAGCTCTAGAACGCCAACAAGCATGTTCACTTAAAGCTCTGGAATTCCAACAAACATGTTCACTTACAGCTCTAGAACTCCAACAAACATGTTCACTTACAGCTCTAGACCACCAACAAGCATGTTCACTTACAGCTCTAGAACTCCAACAAACATGTTCACTTACAGCTCTAGAACTACAACAAACATGTTCACTTACAGCTCTAGAACACCAACAAGCATGTTCACTTACAGCTCTAGAACACCAACAAGCATGTTCACTTACAGCTGTAGAACACCAACAAGCATGTTCACTTACAGCTCTAGAACACCAACAAGCATGTTCACTTACAGCTCTTGAACACCAACAAGCATGTTCACTTACAGCTCTAGAACTCCAACAAACATGCCACTTACAGCTCTAGAACTCCAACAAACATGTTCACTTACAGCTCTAGAACTCCAACAAACATGTTCACTTACAGCTCTAGAACACCAACAAGCATGTTCACTTACAGCTCTAGAACTCCAACAAACATGTTCACTTACAGTTCTAGAACACCAACAACCATGTTCACTTACAGCTCTAGAACTCCAACAAACATGTCACTTACATCTCTAGAACACCAACAAACATGTCACTTACATCTCTAGAACACCAACAAACATGTTCACTTGCAGTTCAAGAACTTCAACAAACATGTTCACTTACAGCTCTAGATCACCAACAACCATGTTCACTTACAGCTCTAGAACACTAACAACCATGTTCACTTACAGCTCTAGAACTCCAACAACCATGTTCACTTACAGCTCTAGAACACCAACAAACATGTTCACTTGCAGTTCAAGAACTCCAACAAGCATGTTCACTTACAGCTCTAGAACTCCAACAAGCATGTTCACTTACAGCTCTAGAACGCCAACAAGCATGTTCACTTAAAGCTCTGGAATTCCAACAAACATGTTCACTTACAGCTCTAGAACTCCAACAAACATGTTCACTTACAGCTCTAGACCACCAACAAGCATGTTCACTTACAGCTCTAGAACACCAACAAGCATGTTCACTTACAGCTGTAGAACACCAACAAGCATGTTCACTTACAGCTCTAGAACGCCAACAAGCATGTTCACTTAAAGCTCTGGAATTCCAACAAACATGTTCACTTACAGCTCTAGAACTCCAACAAACATGTTCACTTACAGCTCTAGACCACCAACAAGCATGTTCACTTACAGCTCTAGAACTCCAACAAACATGTTCACTTACAGCTCTAGAACTACAACAAACATGTTCACTTACAGCTCTAGAGCACCAACAAGCATGTTCACTTACAGCTCTAGAACACCAACAAGCATGTTCACTTACAGCTGTAGAACACCAACAAGCATGTTCACTTACAGCTCTAGAACACCAACAAGCATGTTCACTTACAGCTCTTGAACACCAACAAGCATGTTCACTTACAGCTCTAGAACTCCAACAAACATGCCACTTACAGCTCTAGAACTCCAACAAACATGTTCACTTACAGCTCTAGAACTCCAACAAACATGTTCACTTACAGCTCTAGAACACCAACAAGCATGTTCACTTACAGCTCTAGAACTCCAACAAACATGTTCACTTACAGTTCTAGAACACCAACAACCATGTTCACTTACAGCTCTAGAACTCCAACAAACATGTCACTTACATCTCTAGAACACCAACAAACATGTTCACTTACAGCTCTAGAACACCAACAACCATGTTCACGTACAGCTCTAGAACACCAACAAACATGTTCACTTACAGTTCAAGAACTCCAACAAGCATGTTCACTTACAGCTCTAGAACTCCAACAAGCATGTTCACTTACAGCTCTAGAACGCCAAC